>NW_026602582.1:0-14576 GCF_029448725.1 Salvelinus fontinalis
TAGACTGTGGCAAAATTGCCTATATGAATGCAGCTGCCACTGTATTGAAGCCACACTACAGGAGAAGAGCTCAGTAGTACACATCACTGCAGTCTGTATCAGAAAGTTGGCTGGCCCTCTGAAAGCCCTCCATAAACTTCTGCTGTACCTTACGTTATCGTTAACTTAGAGGTGAGAGATAGCAGACCCAGGGGTGGTAAAACTGCTTAAATGTTTCTGACACCGTACTTCTAATAACCCCCATGCTCTAAAATTGTATGAATTAGCAGCTCAGGCTTATTGAGGACCTTTTTAACTGTAGAATGCATTTGTTTTCAATGATTACATTTTTCATCTAGTGATGCACATATTGACTGGTATCTTTGTGTATACAGGGCTCATCTGTAAGAGCCTGGTCTCAGCATGACTCCATGTCAAAGGTTAAATAAAATGACGTTGCTACATTATGGGTTGCAAATGCAGTGACACTGAAAGGCAAACTGTCCATTTGAAGTTCAAGCAAACACTACAGTGCTTAGGGTTACCATGTTTTGGGAAAAGCAGTTTTGAAGAGAAGCAAAAAGCATGGCATTCCCCATGGGGTCAAATTTAAAGCTGAATCCACACTGAGTAGCAAGGCCAGGCATCAGGTTTATGATTTGTGTGTCATCTGGAAGGGATGGAGATGGAGATGGTGTGAACACAATAGTTGACAAACAATATCAATCCATGAATTATGAAAGGAGAATCATAAGAGACAAACTCACTGAAGACAGCATCAACCTCTTTAAAAAGAGGAGCGACACTCAAACGTATAACGTTACCAAGGCATTCAGCGTTGAGGTCATCTGGAATGGGAAAGGTTAGTTAAAAAAACAGAAAAATATATATTGTCAAACGCTTAGTGCTTGAACTTGTAGGGTGAAAAATGCATACTTATAGAAGGTTTCTGTTGTGCTTGTATGCCCACAGCTGCCAACAGGCAAAACAACCTGTAAGGCATTTGACAAATTATTATGATTAAAAGGAGGAAGAACACAACTCAAATGTTTGCGTCGCATAAGACTCTTCTAGACCTGCTACTACTTACCCTGAGCTAAGGAAAGGAACCATTGTAGACAGAATTGTTTTGATAAAATACACAGCTACAGAATCTAATATTTGACCCAAGGTGTGCAGCCTACAGCCCAGGGGTATTCAACTTTTACCCTATGACAAAGGCTTCCCACACTCAGTCACCTGAACCCCAAAGGGCTGCACATTTTATTTTTATTCCCCTAGCCCTACAAAGCTGATTCAAATAATCAACTAATCATCAAGCTTTGTTAATGTGAATCAGCTGTGTAGTGTTAGGCCAAAAACCAAAATGCACACCAAGTTTGGGAAACGCTCCCCTGCCCTACGAGCCTGCTGGTGTTCTGTTCTAACTGATAATGACTTGCACCCACCTGGTGTCCCAGGTCTAGATCAGTCCCAGATGACAGGAGAACAATGAAAAAATGCAGTGGAACTGGCTTTGAGACCCAGAGGTGAGTTTGAGGGCTAGAGCTTTTCCTGCTCCTCACATTTCACTGTTTGCCACTGGCGTAATTGAATGAGGGGTTATGCTGGATGTAACCGGTGTGAAATGGCTAGCTAGTTTGGGGGTAGTGCACTGATAGCGTTTCAATCGGTGACGTCACTCGCTCTGAGACCTTGAAGTAGTTGTTCCCCTTACTCTGCAAGGGCCGCGGCTTTTGTGGAGCGATGGGTAACTGTTGTATATGTGTGCAAAGGGTCACTGGTTCGGGACAGAAGTAAAACTGTTACACGGGCACCATTTAATTTGTCATCGATCGCTAGACCAGATGTTTTTATTTTTCCCCCTACCTTTTCATTATGCAGACATAAGCAGAGTTGACACCATCGAGGTGCGGATGTTTACTTTCGACACTAGTTATTTTTCTCCAGTTTCGTCCGACGAACAGACTGTAGTGGTAAAATAAAACGGAATAGATTTTTTTATGAAGTCCTAAGCATCACTCCAGTCAAAACATTCTCTGCGAACGTTCGATTCCAATATATGTAGTTCTGTCTATCGAATACATACAAAAATGTCGTAAAAAAAATAGATATGTATAAAATATACTTGTCTGTACAGGTATATGTAGGAAATCCAAAATGCACAAAAATACGTTTTTGTAATGTCTAAAATAAAATATATGTGTATAATATACTCTTGTCTGTAAAGAAATGCAGAAGCAATAAGCATTGTAAATGATGATAGAACACATTAAATTAATGTTTACATGAGGACACAAAGGAGAGATTTAATTAAAAGATCATCTTTTAATACTTTTTTATGCTGAAGATTTTTAAAGCTGAAAAAATCTATGTATGGCAAATCCACTCTGGGCAAATGGCCTCTTGAACAAAAATAAAAAATAGTTCACATCCTTGCTATTTCAGCCACTTGCTATGTTAAAGAAAAATCTCAGTTAATAATGAATGGATACAATTTGGAAGGATTTTCCAGAGTCATACCTCAGTAGGGTAGAGTGTCAGGTGGCACAACCATTGGTGCCATGAGGTCAAAGTGTGAAGGAGGGAGCAAGCCAGAGCGCTGTCTAGGAAGCAGTCCAGGCCCATGGCTTGGAGGCTTTGAGTTGGTCCCATCATTGTAATGCATTGTAGGGTATCTGCTGCCCCATAGACCTGCTGGTAGTGGGAAAGGTGTTAGTGTGACAGGTTAAAAAAAATACTCATAGCCTGTTATGCATTAAAGTATTACTAAGTTCATAGTATGTGAGGATCTTAAAACATTTTTTTTGTGGGTAAAAGTGTTAATCTGTGATCTACTAAATGCTCTTAATCTATGAGCCTGAGATCGATTGCTCTGGTCTCCACTCAAGTTCACGGAGAAACCGAGGTCTTTTCTCGTTGCACTAAAAGTTCTCAATGAGTAAACATTACCGTATCACTCTCGTGATTCAGTGCCTTTCAAGTTGAGTTCCTGTGCAGGCACAATATGAGGGTGCTAACGGTGCACATGTTCAACCCATGGGTTGACGGAGAGAGAACTGCGAGAGTCTGAGGAGAGCGGGAGTGAGACGCCATCATCATCTCACGAGGAGAGCGGAGAGACGGACAGGAGTTGGAAGAACCAAGTGGAGGAGGAGAAGGGAGAGCCCACCGCGCCCTCGGCTCCGGAGAGCTGGACAACGGTGAGAGAGAGGAGGAAGTGCTCGGTGAAAAGGAAGCAGATGAGCCCTGTTTCCCCACTCATCCGCATGGAGGCGACTGAGAAGTCCGCTCTGGGCGGGAATCGCTTCAGCTGCTTTGAAAGCGGGAAGTCTGAGGAGAAAAGCGAGGGAAACCCGCGCAGCGCAGAGGAGACTCTGCTTTCCCTGTCAGGCAGCTCCATCGACAGCAGCGGTCTGGCACCCAGCGGTGTTCCAGCACCCACACAGATGGAGGGGGAGCATGAGGAGGAGGAAAGGGTTTTCCCGACCCCGATCTTTGTGGACAGTCCTCCTGCTGGGGACCACCGTTTCCCGGATAGGCCTCCTAACGAGGAACTGTATTTAAAGTGAGTCTGGAAAAATGTCATATTTGAGATAGTTGTCCGTTTCCCTCCTTATCCCATGTCGTCTATTTTTAACTTAGCTAGCATAAATGTTAGAGGGCTTAGGAACCCAGTTAAAAGGGCGACAGTTTTTTCCCATTTGTCCTCCATTTGCTTCTCTGTGTGTTTTTTACAAGAAGTACATTTTAAAAGATCAAAAGGACGTGGAGAGGTTTACGCTGGAATGGGTTCAGGGAGAGTCGAGGTGGAGTGTCGGCGGGGTGCATTCTACAGGGGTTGGTGTGCTATGTGGGAATAGGGATTTAAAAATAGTAGGAAGTTTTTCGGCAGTACACGGGAGGGTTTTAATAGTAGATATCGATTGGAGGGGTAAATGTTTTAGATTTATTAACGTATATGCACCATCGACACCCAAGGAAAGGAGGGAAATGCTTAACGACCTAGACGCTGTTTTTATGACAAACAGATAGGTGTTAATAGGGGGAGATTTTAATGTATCATATGGCCGAGGTAATCTAGGAGGGCATCTTGTAAAAAGTCTAATAGGTAAATATAATTTGGTTGATATTTATAGAGTGGCGCATGCGGATGATCCAGGTTTCACTTGGGGAAAACAGCAGGGGCGCGAGGAGCGGTATAGATTATCTGTTTGTTCCGCGTGGACTCGGTGTGTCCTCTGCGCGCGTCCCTCCGGTATTCTATTCAGACCACAGTTGCCTGTCTGTGACAATAGAATTAAAAACAATTGAATTTGGAAAAGGGTATTGGAAAATTAATAACGGCATTTTACATGACAAAACTTTGAAGACAAGATTTGGGTCTTTTTTCCAGGGCTGTGTAACTATGAAACCGTTTTATTCTTCTGTCATAGAGTGGTGGGAGAGCACAAAATTAAGAATCAAGATTTTTATTCAGAATTTTTGCAAAGACAACGTACGTAATACCCACAAAGAATTTTATCAATTGCAGAATGAACTAAAAGATCTACACATCCAAGGTCATTTGAATGGTGGTGGATTAGATAAAGACAAATTGTGTATCCTGCAGAAAAAGCAGCATGCCTTTTTTGAAAAGAAAGCTCGAGACTTCATTTTTAAAAGTCACTAAGATAAATGGGAAAATGATGAAGTGCTCTGCATATTTTTTCAAACAAATTAAATCACGGGGAAAGAGGAGGACTATTACTGCTTTATTGGACCAAAATGGGGAGATGGTTGAGGATGGAGATGGCATGCTTGGTGTCGCTACACATCACTTTTCTCAGCTATTTCAAAAACAAACAATCGATTATGAGAAGGAACTAATTAAAAAAAAAAAAAAAATGCGTGGATGTGCAGATACCTTTTGATATTAGAGACCAAGTAAAAGGGGAATTGAAATTAGATGAAATTTATATGGCACTGAAGAGCATGAAAGATAAAAGTACCAGGAGTGGATGGGCTCTCTAAAGAGTTTTGCATAGTTTTTGGGGATTTAATTGGATGTCATCTGTTGGAAGTGTTTAGAGGTATATTTGGTTTGGGGCATATGGGAGGTTCGATGTGAGAGGGGGTAATCTCTCTACTAAGGGGTAGCCAAATTTGAACTAAAAAATGTGGAAAGGGTGCAATTATTAGCATTAGTGACTCTGGTGTCCCTTATCAAGACCAAACTTTGGGAGGCCAGATGTGGTGCGGTCAATGACACCCTCAAGTGGTCACCGACGGGATTAGTTCAATTTATAAAACAGGACATTTGGAAAAGAATACAGTTCGAAATACATAAGTGGGGCATTGTATCAGTAAAACAGAAATGGAAAGGGATTTATCCTTCACTGTAAACGTATTTAGAGCCAATTGAAATGTAGGCTAAGCCTTTGTACATATTTGATATACACTGAGGTTTATTCAGAGTTCACTTTGGTATATGTTTGTATTTATAGAATTATTTGTATTGTTTTTGGAGATTGTTAGAGGCATGTTAAACTTGAATGTAATAATACTGGTCAGGTTCTGCAGAACAGCACTTTTTTGAGGAGTTTTGCTATTGTTATATTGTTACACTACTTTTTGATACTGTTTTTATGAATCCATTTTGTACAACGTAATGCACTGATTTTGTAATTGTATTTGAATGTGAAATGAAAATAAAAATTATTTCCCCTCCCAAAAAATAAATAAAATAAAAATCACTCATGATTCTTTCTCTCCTTTTTCAGGGGCGTAACATTAGCAGGAGACCACCGGGGACATCTATGATCGGCTGACAGTCTTGGTTAAACCACATGTATTCTAAAGCAATATTCACCTGCTTTCTTAGAGTAAGGATTCACTCCTTTGGGGACACTGCCAGTGTTCCCCTGATATCCATATGTCCCCATCGGTGGAGGTGGTGGTACACACTTGTTCTGTAAAAAACATCAACACATTTTCCAAATTGTTAGTAATATTATCACAGTTAAAATACAATGGTTGTTAACTGTTTTTAATTTCATTGAATTTAAGTGTGTACCTCAGCCTTGGGCTCAGTTTTGTTAACCCATCTGTGCAGAGTTGGATCCCAGACAATCTGAGGAAGAAGATATTAGCAATGTGAAGCAAGCCGCAATAGTTTTTTTTTTTATCCACTCAATTGTCTCTACATAGAATATAGTGTTAATAACCAGTTCCTTACAGATCTGTCTTTGTCCTCAGGTAGATGAACCTCCTTCTTATTAACTCTTCCACTCCCAAAGACCCAGCTGAGCCAGCCTCCACTGTTATTGTGAACAGCAGGGGTCTTGGGCTCAGCCACCGGCCGGCTGCCATTCTGGCACTGAGGGTTGGCCTCGGAGTGGTCCGGCTTGGTGATGGACATCATAGCAGGATGCTCAACATATCGAAGTCGGACATCTGTAATAAGTGGGAGAAGTCAGGCCACTCTGCTCATGTCACCATACAGAACAATTACTAGCTGACAGGTAGAAACGTCTCGCTCTGATACTGTTACAACCCAATCTTAACCTAGACACAGTCACAGGGATAACTGGGAGGTTACTCCAGGACTCTGCGATCAACAATTGCCTGCATATTATGCGAGGGCTTACAAATTTGACCAATCACCAAACAATTTCTGCATAAAATAGTCACATCATCACAATATTATCGCATAGAACTGACCCATTAGCACAGTACAAAAAGAGGGCTCGCAATTTCAACCAATCACCGCACATTTACTGCATAATATGGTTCAATCAAGCCACACGTCAACACAGTTTTTTCCCTTGTCAGCGCATTTTTGCAACAAATTGGACAAAACAATTGCATATATTGCTATGCAAAATGTCATAATTGTTGCTCCAAAATCTAGCATATTTATCGTCAAATATCAAAAAAAATCCATGCGAAATCCTGGAGAGATTCACTGGAGTACGAAAATGTATACACTCACTACTGTAAGTCGCTCTGGATAAGAGAGTCTGCTAAATGACTAAAATGTCAAAGTAAAATGGCGCTAAACCTGTTTTATGTAGAAAATGCATGAAAGTATTACAGATATACACTCACATGAGCCATACATTTAACCTATCACAGCTAATTCTCACGCTATCACAATGGTAATTTCTGTACTAATTAGGTAAGTTTAAGTGACCTCTTCTCTTTGAATAGAAATCCACAGGTGGAGTACATGCTCCACCATCCCATTTCCACAGTGGTGCCACCATGGGGATGATGGGAGGTGGTTGTGGATGATTGTGTCCATTCTTCACAGGGACACTGGTTGTGAGGAAGATCTCCTCCATCTCTGCAGGGACACTAGCATTTGGAACGATCCACTCCCCTCCCTCTGTACAGGGATAAGGCCTGATGTTCGGAGGATCTCCTCCCTCTGCGCAGTGATGCTAGCTGCTGGGAGAATCCCCTCCCTCTGTGCAGGGATGAGGCATGATGCTCTGAGGATCTTCCTCTGCGCAGTGATAGAAGATGCTGGAAGAATCCCCTCCCTCTGTGACGGGATGAGGCCTGATGCTCGGAGGATCCCCTCCCTCTGTGCAGGGATGAGGCCTGATGCTCGGGGGATCTCCGTCTTCTTTGCAATGATTAGAGCTGCTGGGAGAACCCCTCCCTCTGTGCAGGGACACTGGCTGTTTGGAGGATCCCCTCCCTCTGTGCAGGGACACTGGCTGTTTGGAGGATCCCCTCCCTCTGTACAGGGACACTGGCTGTTTGGAGGATCCCCTCCCTCTGTACAGGGACACTGGCTGTTTGGAGAATTCCCTCCCTCTGTACAGGGATGAGGCCTGATGTTCGGAGGATCTCCTCCCTCTGTGCAGTGATGCAAGCTGCTGAGAGAATCCCCTCCCTCTGTGCAGGGACACTGGCTGTTTGGAGAATACCCTCCGTCTGTGCAGGGACACTGGCTGTTTGGAGGATACCCTCCCTCTGTGACGGGATGAGGCCTGATGCTTGGAGGATCTCCTCCCTCTGCACAGCAACTTCGGCTGCTGTGATGATCTGCAGGTATAATATAGAGCATATAGTCATTCCCTAAAAAATCAACCACTGGAATCTATAACATCATTGACACATACACTGAGTGCATTAAACATTAAGAACACCTTCTCTTTCTGCGACATAGACTAATCAGGTGAAAGCTATAATCCCTTATTGATGTTAATTGTTAAATCTTCTTGTCAGTGTAGATGAAGGGGAGGTGGCAGGTTAAAGATAGATTTTTAGACAATTGAGACATGGATTGTGTATGTGTGTCATTCAGAGGGTGAATGGGCAAGACCAAAGATTTAAGTCACTTTGAACAGAGTATGGTAGTAGGTGCCAGGTGCACCGGTTTGTGTCAAGAACTGCCATGCTGTTGGGTTTTTCACGCTCAACAGTTTTCCCTGAGTATCAACAATGGTCCACCACCAAGGGGGAGGGCAACTCAATAGGAAGGTGTTCTTAATGTTTTGTTCACTCAGTGTAGATCAATCCCTAGCATATACTTTCATTTGTATGTTTACTGATACTGTAAATACACAAATTATATTAATGTTATCTACAATATATTATAATACCGTAAGCCTCCCTGCTGCAGGGGCATTTCCTCCTACAATTTTGAGCTGATTTTCTTCACTTTAGCAATATTTTGTATCTTTGTTAATTTTCACATTTATTGTGTTTGGAATGACACTGTTACTACAGAAGATGATGCTATCATAAAGTATTTGATGTAAGTATGTAGGATAATTACCCATAATGCTCACTGACTGAACATTCAAAATTACCATGGCAATTATTGACGCATTCACATGCCATCGGAAACTTGGAACCTCAGAGTTAAAATGAATGTAACTTATCAGTGTAGAGCTTCCTACTGGTTGATTCTGATACTTCACAAGTGGGTAACTTGAAATCATCATTCCATAACGAGTTCGCGAGTTAGAAATGTCAGAATTTCCTAGTTCCGACTTGAAGGGCCTTCTATGATGTAGGGCAGGTCAGTAACCAAATTATTTTACTGTGCCCTGTCGCACACAGACTTTTATGGTCACACAAGTTGCCACCGGTGGATTCAAAATGAGTAGCCTAACAATTATTTACATGGCCCCAGGTACATTTGCAACCAAATGATTTTTCTGTGAGAAATTAATAATAGATGCACACATAGGATAACAGTCAGCAATTGACAGTGAGCAATGAGCAAGATAAGCATAGACGGGAAGTTGACAATAGCTTATTATTAGTGTAAATAAATTGTATTTCTATGGTTGCAGTCCTCAAAGATTGAATTGCATTGAATTGAATTAATCAGATCCAATGATTTACTGCCTGTAGGGTGGGGTACTGCTAGTCATCATTATTATAATCACCATCTCAATCATTATCACCATACCATCATAGACTTATTCTTCTGTATCTGAGACTCATCTGACACTACCTTAGACATGGCAGTCTGCAACTCAATACACTGCCCCTGCATGGTGTTCAGCGTCCCCTGCATGTGGTTAATCGAATGCTTAACATCGTTCAGCAGGATCTGAATCTCAAGCCTGCAAGAAATCAGGCGGTTCAACATACTGAGATGACGAGAGGCTTCAGACCATGCCCATTGGACCATCTTTAGGATTCTTTCTCACTTAACACCAATCTTATTAGAAATGTAACTTTGTGCAGAAGATGTTACTATAGTGTTATTTAGAAGGAAAAAAGTGTACTTTGTCAGGTGCCAAAAGGATGACGGGATGTCTCCCTGCTCCAGTGAGCTCTGCTGGCAGGTCTTGCTCACTGTTGGAGGAACGGGAGCCAAATTAGAGGAAACATATCTATGGTTGTTCAGCAATGAAACATTCATGGCATAATAGGGATTGTCCTTCCATGTGAAAAGAATAACAGCTGGGGTTTACTTTCTCACTTTTAGATAATGTAATACAATCTTTAAACCCATCAGAAGTGTAGCACTTACCTCCATGAAAATATTGGTCCATGTTAATTATGGCTGCATTGTCCCAATGTTGACCACTAGTTCCAACTTGTGATGAGAAGGTCTTGATGAAACAATCAAGTCAACATTTTGTTAGACATTTCAGAGATAGCATTAACAATTGTACATGAGACAGTGCTTCCAGATATTGAGGTATCTTCCTTCTGAGATATGTAAAAAAAAAAAAAATGTGGTGTGTGTACTCACATGAAAGGCATCCATGATTCTAGATTAAGCCAATCATGTATGTGATTACCATCCTATGGGTCAGCAATGGAATGATTGCTACACAGCTTTCAGAAGACTTTATGTCTTGGGCCTGGATAAATCATTGAAATACAAGTAATATTGTGAATTTGTGATGCATAATTGCCATTATAATTTGGAATATGCCATCAAAGTTATTTGTTTTGACAGTCAAAACAAGTCAATCTTACAATTAATCACTTGAATTGAGTAACTTGAGTTGACGGAAGTAGCAACTTTATATTCTGACCTAGACACTGATTTGAGCAATGCCTAATGCATGTTATTGGCCATTGGACTGCTCAGTGAAAAACAACAAACTTTTACGATTAATCACTTGACTGGAGTAACTTGAGTTCGGAACTAAAAGATTAAAAGTAGGCTATAGCTTGACGCATATCCTTACCTTGGACAAGCGTATCCAAAAGGCCTATCCAGTCGTGCATGAAGATACCTTTAGGCAGATAAAAGCGTGGTACAGGTTGAGACACGCTCGGTTTTGTGAATCTGTAACACTGATACAAAAGCACGTTTTCATTTATAATTTACACTGTAGAATGACCTGCAAGCCAATCAGAATCTAGTTTTAAACAATACCGTGGGTTCCATGGAACGTCACAAACATATTAGGCCACTTGCGTCACAGATTACAGTCACTGAACATGGGTTTAATAGCTATATTGGCTATATGTACAGTATATGCACATCGTATTGAATTGAGATTACATTTACTGCACCACTGTAATTATGTAGCCTAATCCTATGAGGATCATATGTGAAATGTCTGAATCATGGCACATGAAAACAATTAAATTGACTGCAGATTATAAAATTCACTGTGACACAATATCCATGTAATTTCAATTAAATTACGTTGAACCAACGTGGAATAAACATTGAATTGATGTATGTGCCCAGTGGGAAGTGATCAATTCGAAATGATTGAATACATACAGTATTACAAAGAAAGAGATACAAAAATTGCTTCGAAAAACTCACATTTCCCTGGGCCACCCAAACGTAAAATGTATGTACGGATTATTGTACATCGTTTTGGATGAAAGCGTCTGCTTTCAAATCTCTGACACGCACAGATGTACAATCTCGCGATGTTTATTTCTGGCACTTTTACCTTTGCGGGATTTTGTGAAGTAAATGATGCGCAGGAGAGCGCCATGAAATCAGTGACATGGTCAAGATTGCGACATGAGAGGGTGTAACATTTCTAGTAGAGGAACAATTTGGGGGTTTTCTCACAAAGTTTATAGTTTTAGACTGCAGTTGCAATTTATTTGTTTTTTCTCACAAAAAATGATATCTAACCATATAATGAATCATTTTGCAATTAATCAAACCATTAACATATATTTTTGACTATTTCCAACGAACAAGCTAGCTATCGAAAAGTGTCAGCGTGTGTAGTTAAATTAGCCTGCTAACGTATTCATAGCTAGTAGCGTGTAATCAGGACATGACAGATAAAAAGAGAGGCATTGAGGCCATGTTTAAAGAGGCATTGTTGAAACTCACTCATATGCTTGCGGTGTAAAAAAGGGGGGTGAATGCGATTCATACCCGAATACCCCAACCAAGGAGCAACTTCCAAAGAAGCTGAGAAGTGAACCATCAATGAGCCAGCTACAGGAAGAACATCGTTCTCATCCTCACGGCTAAAATCAAAGAGAGCGCAGATGACATCATGAATTTGGTGTAAAAGAACACAATCAATATCGTTATTAACCTGAAGAAATCGATTGATTTCAGTGCTGACGAAGTAAAAACTCTGAAGCAGCAGAACGCAACATTGAACATTCAGGTTGCAAAGCAGGAGAATAAACTCACTGAAATGGAGTCAAAGGTAAACGAGAATGACCGGTATAGTCGGAGATGGAGTCTTCGAATTTATGGAATAGCAGAAAAATCTGACGAGAACATCAAAGCAAGAGTGAAGGACATTTGCAGGGCATTTGGTATTAAAAGGTCAGCAGGTGTCCCTATTTTAAAAGGCACTTTTAAGGCTCATATATTGAGTCATGAAACAGATAATACAGGGAGATGGATTATACTATTGGTAGATGTCAACCATGTTCAATTCATTGTTGTAAATACTTATGCTTCCAATAACAAGTCAAGTAACTGTATTTTATTTAGAGACATTGAGAGGAAAATAAGTAAAATTATGTCTAAATTTCCATTGGCCAAAGTAATATGGGGTGGAGATTTTAATACAGTATTACATGATAATCTAGATAGATGGCCTCCTAAGGATAGCAATTCTGTTTGTGAGATAAGGAATATATGTCTAAGGTTAGGTGTTCTAGATATTTGGAGACGTAAGAACCCAGATACGATTATGTTTACATGGAGTACCAAAGATACAATATACAATCCCGTATTGATTTCTGGCTGATATCTGAAGATATGGCTGACAAGGTTGATACAGTCTCGATTGAACCATTGATTTTAACAGACCACAACGGGATCTCAATAAAGATAAATATGCATGGTTTGTCAACCAAAAAAAGTTTAAGGTTACTGGAAAATGAACAAGACTTTACTAGAGAAGGAAGTATTTAAGAAGGAAGTAGCAGGAATTAATGATAAATACAGGAATTGTGCCTGTGTTATGAATACGTTTGTTAGTTGCTGGGAGCTAATGAAATTTGATTAAGGCTTTTGGCTATTTCAATGGGGAAAGAAATTGCTCGTGCCAAGAGAGAGAAAGAATATGACATCATAAAGGGAATAATGGATTATACTAAAAAAAGGGAACTAACTAATCAGGAATTACTGGAGCTACCATCATTGCAAATGCAGTTAGACTGTATCTACGAGGAAAAGGCCCGGGGAGCGTTTGTAAGATCAAGATGAAAATGGATGGAAGAGGGAGAGAGAAATACAAAATATTTCTTTAATTTAGAAAAAAAGGGCAGGTGAAAAGACTTCCATATGTAAATTAATGATTAATAATACTCCAAATAAAAATCCAAAAATCTCTCATTATGTTTCCCAGTTTTATCAGAATCTGTATACATCAGCCCAGCTAACTTCCAATTTGGATCTTTTCTTAGACGATGTAGCAAACATTGCTAAGAAGAAAATGATTTCAGTGATGAGTTATCTGAAATTGAGATAAAAGACTGTATTAAAAGCCTTAAGGACAATAGGTCCCCTGGAAATGATGGTTTAATAAGCGAGATTTATAAATCATTCAACGATAAATTAATTCCTTTCATCCTTACTATGCTTCCTTATAGCAAGGTGTAATTACTTTGATTCAATGGACATGGGTGGGGGAATATTTGTGTGACGACCTAAAATGGGTCCAGAAGCTCATCAGCATCCCATCTTATATGTCCAACCACCCTGAACGTCAGACTCTATTGAAGCACATACAGTGGTGTAAAGTACTTAAGTAGTCATTGGGGGTATCTGTACTTTACTATTTATAGTTTTGACAACTTTTACTTTACTACATTTCTAAGGAAAATAATGTACTTTTTACTCCATACATTTTCCCTGACACCCAAAAGTAATCGTTCAATTTTGAATGGCTAGCAGGACAGGAAAATTGTCGGTTGGATGTACTGCCAAATTCTCCAAAATGACGTTGGAAGCGACTTATGGTAGAGAAATGAACATTCAATTCTCTGGCAGCAGCTCTGGTGAACATTCCTGCAGTCCGCATACCAATTGCACAATCCCTCAGAACTTCAGATGTCTGTGGCATTGCGTTGTGACAAATATGCACATTTTAGTGGCCTTTTTCCCCCAGCAAAGGTGCACCTGTGTAATGATCATGCTGTTTAATCAGTTTCTTGATATGGTGCACCTTTCAATGTGGATGGATTATCATGGCAATGGAGAAATGCTCACAATTTTTGGGGCGTACAGAACATTTCCGGGATCTTTAATTTCAGCTCATGAAACATGGGACCAACCTTTTACATGTTGCGTTTTTTAGTTCAGTATAGTTTATTACAAATGTAGCAGTATACAGTCCTCCAGATATCTGTTGACAAGGACATGCATCACTGTGTATTTGTTACTCTGTACATACAAAAATGGCCAAACATTTTTTTGTTTGTTGCCATTTTCCATTGTTACTTTTAACCAGTACAAGTTAGTATGATTAAAGAAGAAGAAAAAAACGTGTATGTTTTGCAAACCATGTTTAATACATCTAAAAGAGACAATGACAAATTCATGGTTCAACAAGATATTATAGTCATCAAAAGGGTAGAATTTTAGCATTGATATACTTATGATACAGTACTTTACAGCTTTGATTGGTCACAGAATATATGACATGAGGGGTGATGTAATATTCTGTATTACTGTAGATTTT
>NW_026602583.1:0-14575 GCF_029448725.1 Salvelinus fontinalis
GACTACTGTACTGACTGTATAGTGTGACTGGGCTGTAGGACTACTGTACTGACTGTATAGTGTGACTGGGCTGTAGGACTACTGTACTGACTGTATAGTGTGACTGGGCTGTAGGACTACTGTACTGACTGTATAGTGTGACTGGGCTGTAGGACTACTGTACTGACTGTATATTGTGACTGGGCTGTAGGACTACTGTACTGACTGTATAGTGTGACTGGGCTGTAGGACTACTGTACTGACTGTATAATGTGACTGGGCTGTAGGACTACTGTACTGACTGTATAGTGTGACTGGGCTGTAGGACTACTGTACTGACTGTATAATGTGACTGGGCTGTAGGACTACTGTACTGACTGTATATTGTGACTGGGCTGTAGGACTACTGTACTGACTGTATATTGTGACTGGGCTGTAGGACTACTGTACTGACTGTATAGTGTGACTGGGCTGTAGGACTACTGTACTGACTGTATAGTGTGACTGGGCTGTAGGACTACTGTACTGACTGTATAGTGTGACTGGGCTGTAGGACTACTGTACTGACTGTATAGTGTGACTGGGCTGTAGGACTACTGTACTGACTGTATAATGTGACTGGGCTGTAGGACTACTGTACTGACTGTATAGTGTGACTGGGCTGTAGGACTACTGTACTGACTGTATAGTGTGACTGGGCTGTAGGACTACTGTACTGACTGTATAGTGTGACTGGGCTGTAGGACTACTGTACTGACTGTATAGTGTGACTGGGCTGTAGGACTACTGTACTGACTGTATAGTGTGACTGGGCTGTAGGACTACTGTACTGACTGTATAGTGTGACTGGGCTGTAGGACTACTGTACTGACTGTATAATGTGACTGGGCTGTAGGACTACTGTACTGACTGTATAGTGTGACTGGGCTGTAGGACTACTGTACTGACTGTATAATGTGACTGGGCTGTAGGACTACTGTACTGACTGTATATGTGACTGGGCTGTAGGACTACTGTACTGACTGTATATTGTGACTGGGCTGTAGGACTACTGTACTGACTGTATATTGTGACTGGGCTGTAGGACTACTGTACTGACTGTATAGTGTGACTGGGCTGTAGGACTACTGTACTGACTGTATATTGTGACTGGGCTGTAGGACTACTGTACTGACTGTATAGTGTGACTGGGCTGTAGGACTACTGTACTGACTGTATATTGTGACTGGGCTGTAGGACTACTGTACTGACTGTATATTGTGACTGGGCTGTAGGACTACTGTACTGACTGTATAGTGTGACTGGGCTGTAGGACTACTGTACTGACTGTATAATGTGACTGGGCTGTAGGACTACTGTACTGACTGTATAGTGTGACTGGGCTGTAGGACTACTGTACTGACTGTATAGTGTGACTGGGCTGTAGGACTACTGTACTGACTGTATATGTGACTGGGCTGTAGGACTACTGTACTGACTGTATAGTGTGACTGGGCTGTAGGACTACTGTACTGACTGTATATTGTGACTGGGCTGTAGGACTACTGTACTGACTGTATAATGTGACTGGGCTGTAGGACTACTGTACTGACTGTATAATGTGACTGGGCTGTAGGACTACTGTACTGACTGTATATTGTGACTGGGCTGTAGGACTACTGTACTGACTGTATATTGTGACTGGGCTGTAGGACTACTGTACTGACTGTATATTGTGACTGGGCTGTAGGACTACTGTACTGACTGTATATTGTGACTGGGCTGTAGGACTACTGTACTGACTGTATAGTGTGACTGGGCTGTAGGACTACTGTACTGACTGTATAATGTGACTGGGCTGTAGGACTACTGTACTGACTGTATATTGTGACTGGGCTGTAGGACTACTGTACTGACTGTATAGTGTGACTGGGCTGTAGGACTACTGTACTGACTGTATAATGTGACTGGGCTGTAGGACTACTGTACTGACTGTATAGTGTGACTGGGCTGTAGGACTACTGTACTGACTGTATAGTGTGACTGGGCTGTAGGACTACTGTACTGACTGTATAATGTGACTGGGCTGTAGGACTACTGTACTGACTGTATAATGTGACTGGGCTGTAGGACTACTGTACTGACTGTATATTGTGACTGGGCTGTAGGACTACTGTACTGACTGTATAATGTGACTGGGCTGTAGGACTACTGTACTGACTGTATAATGTGACTGGGCTGTAGGACTACTGTACTGACTGTATATTGTGACTGGGCTGTAGGACTACTGTACTGACTGTATATTGTGACTGGGCTGTAGGACTACTGTACTGACTGTATATTGTGACTGGGCTGTAGGACTACTGTACTGACTGTATATTGTGACTGGGCTGTAGGACTACTGTACTGACTGTATAGTGTGACTGGGCTGTAGGACTACTGTACTGACTGTATAATGTGACTGGGCTGTAGGACTACTGTACTGACTGTATATTGTGACTGGGCTGTAGAACTACTGTACTGACTGTATATTGTGACTGGGCTGTAGGACTACTGTACTGACTGTATAGTGTGACTGGGCTGTAGGACTACTGTACTGACTGTATAGTGTGACTGGGCTGTAGGACTACTGTACTGACTGTATAGTGTGACTGGGCTGTAGGACTACTGTACTGACTGTATAGTGTGACTGGGCTGTAGGACTACTGTACTGACTGTATAGTGTGACTGGGCTGTAGGACTACTGTACTGACTGTATAGTGTGACTGGGCTGTAGAACTACTGTACTGACTGTATAGTGTGACTGGGCTGTAGACTACTGTACTGACTGTATAATGTGACTGGGCTGTAGACTACTGTACTGACTGTATAATGTGACTGGGCTGTAGGACTACTGTACTGACTGTATAATGTGACTGGGCTGTAGGACTACTGTACTGACTGTATATTGTGACTGGGCTGTAGGACTACTGTACTGACTGTATATTGTGACTGGGCTGTAGGACTACTGTACTGACTGTATATTGTGACTGGGCTGTAGGACTACTGTACTGACTGTATATTGTGACTGGGCTGTAGGACTACTGTACTGACTGTATATTGTGACTGGGCTGTAGGACTACTGTACTGACTGTATAATGTGACTGGGCTGTAGGACTACTGTACTGACTGTATATTGTGACTGGGCTGTAGGACTACTGTACTGACTGTATATTGTGACTGGGCTGTAGGACTACTGTACTGACTGTATAGTGTGACTGGGCTGTAGGACTACTGTACTGACTGTATAGTGTGACTGGGCTGTAGGACTACTGTACTGACTGTATAGTGTGACTGGGCTGTAGGACTACTGTACTGACTGTATAGTGTGACTGGGCTGTAGGACTACTGTACTGACTGTATAGTGTGACTGGGCTGTAGGACTACTGTACTGACTGTATAGTGTGACTGGGCTGTAGGACTACTGTACTGACTGTATAGTGTGACTGGGCTGTAGGACTACTGTACTGACTGTATAATGTGACTGGGCTGTAGGACTACTGTACTGACTGTATATTGTGACTGGGCTGTAGGACTACTGTACTGACTGTATATTGTGACTGGGCTGTAGGACTACTGTACTGACTGTATATTGTGACTGGGCTGTAGGACTACTGTACTGACTGTATATTGTGACTGGGCTGTAGGACTACTGTACTGACTGTATATTGTGACTGGGCTGTAGGACTACTGTACTGACTGTATAATGTGACTGGGCTGTAGGACTACTGTACTGACTGTATATTGTGACTGGGCTGTAGGACTACTGTACTGACTGTATATTGTGACTGGGCTGTAGGACTACTGTACTGACTGTATAGTGTGACTGGGCTGTAGGACTACTGTACTGACTGTATAGTGTGACTGGGCTGTAGGACTACTGTACTGACTGTATAGTGTGACTGGGCTGTAGGACTACTGTACTGACTGTATAGTGTGACTGGGCTGTAGGACTACTGTACTGACTGTATAGTGTGACTGGGCTGTAGGACTACTGTACTGACTGTATAGTGTGACTGGGCTGTAGGACTACTGTACTGACTGTATAGTGTGACTGGGCTGTAGGACTACTGTACTGACTGTATAATGTGACTGGGCTGTAGGACTACTGTACTGACTGTATAGTGTGACTGGGCTGTAGGACTACTGTACTGACTGTATAATGTGACTGGGCTGTAGGACTACTGTACTGACTGTATATTGTGACTGGGCTGTAGGACTACTGTACTGACTGTATATTGTGACTGGGCTGTAGGACTACTGTACTGACTGTATATTGTGACTGGGCTGTAGGACTACTGTACTGACTGTATATTGTGACTGGGCTGTAGGACTACTGTACTGACTGTATAGTGTGACTGGGCTGTAGGACTACTGTACTGACTGTATAGTGTGACTGGGCTGTAGGACTACTGTACTGACTGTATAATGTGACTGGGCTGTAGGACTACTGTACTGACTGTATAGTGTGACTGGGCTGTAGGACTACTGTACTGACTGTATAGTGTGACTGGGCTGTAGGACTACTGTACTGACTGTATAGTGTGACTGGGCTGTAGGACTACTGTACTGACTGTATAGTGTGACTGGGCTGTAGGACTACTGTACTGACTGTATAATGTGACTGGGCTGTAGGACTACTGTACTGACTGTATAGTGTGACTGGGCTGTAGGACTACTGTACTGACTGTATAGTGTGACTGGGCTGTAGGACTACTGTACTGACTGTATAATGTGACTGGGCTGTAGGACTACTGTACTGACTGTATAATGTGACTGGGCTGTAGGACTACTGTACTGACTGTATAATGTGACTGGGCTGTAGGACTACTGTACTGACTGTATAATGTGACTGGGCTGTAGGACTACTGTACTGACTGTATATTGTGACTGGGCTGTAGGACTACTGTACTGACTGTATAGTGTGACTGGGCTGTAGGACTACTGTACTGACTGTATATTGTGACTGGGCTGTAGGACTACTGTACTGACTGTATATTGTGACTGGGCTGTAGGACTACTGTACTGACTGTATATTGTGACTGGGCTGTAGGACTACTGTACTGACTGTATAGTGTGACTGGGCTGTAGGACTACTGTACTGACTGTATAATGTGACTGGGCTGTAGGACTACTGTACTGACTGTATATTGTGACTGGGCTGTAGGACTACTGTACTGACTGTATAATGTGACTGGGCTGTAGGACTACTGTACTGACTGTATAGTGTGACTGGGCTGTAGGACTACTGTACTGACTGTATAGTGTGACTGGGCTGTAGGACTACTGTACTGACTGTATAATGTGACTGGGCTGTAGGACTACTGTACTGACTGTATAGTGTGACTGGGCTGTAGGACTACTGTACTGACTGTATAGTGTGACTGGGCTGTAGGACTACTGTACTGACTGTATAGTGTGACTGGGCTGTAGGACTACTGTACTGACTGTATAATGTGACTGGGCTGTAGGACTACTGTACTGACTGTATAATGTGACTGGGCTGTAGGACTACTGTACTGACTGTATAATGTGACTGGGCTGTAGGACTACTGTACTGACTGTATAATGTGACTGGGCTGTAGGACTACTGTACTGACTGTATATTGTGACTGGGCTGTAGGACTACTGTACTGACTGTATATTGTGACTGGGCTGTAGGACTACTGTACTGACTGTATATTGTGACTGGGCTGTAGGACTACTGTACTGACTGTATATTGTGACTGGGCTGTAGGACTACTGTACTGACTGTATATTGTGACTGGGCTGTAGGACTACTGTACTGACTGTATATTGTGACTGGGCTGTAGGACTACTGTACTGACTGTATATTGTGACTGGGCTGTAGACTACTGTACTGACTGTATATTGTGACTGGGCTGTAGGACTACTGTACTGACTGTATAGTGTGACTGGGCTGTAGGACTACTGTACTGACTGTATAGTGTGACTGGGCTGTAGGACTACTGTACTGACTGTATAGTGTGACTGGGCTGTAGGACTACTGTACTGACTGTATAGTGTGACTGGGCTGTAGGACTACTGTACTGACTGTATAGTGTGACTGGGCTGTAGGACTACTGTACTGACTGTATAGTGTGACTGGGCTGTAGGACTACTGTACTGACTGTATAGTGTGACTGGGCTGTAGGACTACTGTACTGACTGTATAATGTGACTGGGCTGTAGGACTACTGTACTGACTGTATAATGTGACTGGGCTGTAGGACTACTGTACTGACTGTATAATGTGACTGGGCTGTAGGACTACTGTACTGACTGTATATTGTGACTGGGCTGTAGGACTACTGTACTGACTGTATATTGTGACTGGGCTGTAGGACTACTGTACTGACTGTATATTGTGACTGGGCTGTAGGACTACTGTACTGACTGTATATTGTGACTGGGCTGTAGGACTACTGTACTGACTGTATATTGTGACTGGGCTGTAGGACTACTGTACTGACTGTATAGTGTGACTGGGCTGTAGGACTACTGTACTGACTGTATAATGTGACTGGGCTGTAGGACTACTGTACTGACTGTATAATGTGACTGGGCTGTAGGACTACTGTACTGACTGTATAGTGTGACTGGGCTGTAGGACTACTGTACTGACTGTATAGTGTGACTGGGCTGTAGGACTACTGTACTGACTGTATAGTGTGACTGGGCTGTAGGACTACTGTACTGACTGTATATTGTGACTGGGCTGTAGGACTACTGTACTGACTGTATATTGTGACTGGGCTGTAGGACTACTGTACTGACTGTATATTGTGACTGGGCTGTAGGACTACTGTACTGACTGTATATTGTGACTGGGCTGTAGGACTACTGTACTGACTGTATATTGTGACTGGGCTGTAGGACTACTGTACTGACTGTATATTGTGACTGGGCTGTAGGACTACTGTACTGACTGTATAGTGTGACTGGGCTGTAGGACTACTGTACTGACTGTATATTGTGACTGGGCTGTAGGACTACTGTACTGACTGTATATTGTGACTGGGCTGTAGGACTACTGTACTGACTGTATATTGTGACTGGGCTGTAGGACTACTGTACTGACTGTATAATGTGACTGGGCTGTAGGACTACTGTACTGACTGTATAGTGTGACTGGGCTGTAGGACTACTGTACTGACTGTATAGTGTGACTGGGCTGTAGGACTACTGTACTGACTGTATAATGTGACTGGGCTGTAGGACTACTGTACTGACTGTATAGTGTGACTGGGCTGTAGGACTACTGTACTGACTGTATAATGTGACTGGGCTGTAGGACTACTGTACTGACTGTATAGTGTGACTGGGCTGTAGGACTACTGTACTGACTGTATATTGTGACTGGGCTGTAGGACTACTGTACTGACTGTATATTGTGACTGGGCTGTAGGACTACTGTACTGACTGTATAGTGTGACTGGGCTGTAGGACTACTGTACTGACTGTATAATGTGACTGGGCTGTAGGACTACTGTACTGACTGTATATTGTGACTGGGCTGTAGGACTACTGTACTGACTGTATATGTGACTGGGCTGTAGGACTACTGTACTGACTGTATATTGTGACTGGGCTGTAGGACTACTGTACTGACTGTATATGTGACTGGGCTGTAGGACTACTGTACTGACTGTATATTGTGACTGGGCTGTAGGACTACTGTACTGACTGTATATTGTGACTGGGCTGTAGGACTACTGTACTGACTGTATATTGTGACTGGGCTGTAGGACTACTGTACTGACTGTATATTGTGACTGGGCTGTAGGACTACTGTACTGACTGTATATTGTGACTGGGCTGTAGGACTACTGTACTGACTGTATATTGTGACTGGGCTGTAGGACTACTGTACTGACTGTATATTGTGACTGGGCTGTAGGACTACTGTACTGACTGTATATTGTGACTGGGCTGTAGGACTACTGTACTGACTGTATATTGTGACTGGGCTGTAGGACTACTGTACTGACTGTATAGTGTGACTGGGCTGTAGGACTACTGTACTGACTGTATAGTGTGACTGGGCTGTAGGACTACTGTACTGACTGTATATTGTGACTGGGCTGTAGGACTACTGTACTGACTGTATAGTGTGACTGGGCTGTAGGACTACTGTACTGACTGTATAGTGTGACTGGGCTGTAGGACTACTGTACTGACTGTATAGTGTGACTGGGCTGTAGGACTACTGTACTGACTGTATAATGTGACTGGGCTGTAGGACTACTGTACTGACTGTATAGTGTGACTGGGCTGTAGGACTACTGTACTGACTGTATAATGTGACTGGGCTGTAGGACTACTGTACTGACTGTATATTGTGACTGGGCTGTAGGACTACTGTACTGACTGTATAATGTGACTGGGCTGTAGGACTACTGTACTGACTGTATATTGTGACTGGGCTGTAGGACTACTGTACTGACTGTATATTGTGACTGGGCTGTAGGACTACTGTACTGACTGTATATTGTGACTGGGCTGTAGGACTACTGTACTGACTGTATATTGTGACTGGGCTGTAGGACTACTGTACTGACTGTATATTGTGACTGGGCTGTAGGACTACTGTACTGACTGTATATTGTGACTGGGCTGTAGGACTACTGTACTGACTGTATATTGTGACTGGGCTGTAGGACTACTGTACTGACTGTATAGTGTGACTGGGCTGTAGGACTACTGTACTGACTGTATAGTGTGACTGGGCTGTAGGACTACTGTACTGACTGTATAGTGTGACTGGGCTGTAGGACTACTGTACTGACTGTATAGTGTGACTGGGCTGTAGGACTACTGTACTGACTGTATAGTGTGACTGGGCTGTAGGACTACTGTACTGACTGTATAATGTGACTGGGCTGTAGGACTACTGTACTGACTGTATAGTGTGACTGGGCTGTAGGACTACTGTACTGACTGTATAATGTGACTGGGCTGTAGGACTACTGTACTGACTGTATATTGTGACTGGGCTGTAGGACTACTGTACTGACTGTATATTGTGACTGGGCTGTAGGACTACTGTACTGACTGTATATTGTGACTGGGCTGTAGGACTACTGTACTGACTGTATATTGTGACTGGGCTGTAGGACTACTGTACTGACTGTATAGTGTGACTGGGCTGTAGGACTACTGTACTGACTGTATATTGTGACTGGGCTGTAGGACTACTGTACTGACTGTATATTGTGACTGGGCTGTAGGACTACTGTACTGACTGTATAGTGTGACTGGGCTGTAGGACTACTGTACTGACTGTATAGTGTGACTGGGCTGTAGGACTACTGTACTGACTGTATATTGTGACTGGGCTGTAGGACTACTGTACTGACTGTATAATGTGACTGGGCTGTAGGACTACTGTACTGACTGTATATGTGACTGGGCTGTAGGACTACTGTACTGACTGTATAATGTGACTGGGCTGTAGGACTACTGTACTGACTGTATATGTGACTGGGCTGTAGGACTACTGTACTGACTGTATAGTGTGACTGGGCTGTAGGACTACTGTACTGACTGTATATTGTGACTGGGCTGTAGGACTACTGTACTGACTGTATAGTGTGACTGGGCTGTAGGACTACTGTACTGACTGTATAGTGTGACTGGGCTGTAGGACTACTGTACTGACTGTATAGTGTGACTGGGCTGTAGGACTACTGTACTGACTGTATAGTGTGACTGGGCTGTAGGACTACTGTACTGACTGTATAGTGTGACTGGGCTGTAGGACTACTGTACTGACTGTATAGTGTGACTGGGCTGTAGGACTACTGTACTGACTGTATAGTGTGACTGGGCTGTAGGACTACTGTACTGACTGTATATTGTGACTGGGCTGTAGGACTACTGTACTGACTGTATAATGTGACTGGGCTGTAGGACTACTGTACTGACTGTATAATGTGACTGGGCTGTAGGACTACTGTACTGACTGTATATTGTGACTGGGCTGTAGGACTACTGTACTGACTGTATATTGTGACTGGGCTGTAGGACTACTGTACTGACTGTATATTGTGACTGGGCTGTAGGACTACTGTACTGACTGTATATTGTGACTGGGCTGTAGGACTACTGTACTGACTGTATATTGTGACTGGGCTGTAGGACTACTGTACTGACTGTATATTGTGACTGGGCTGTAGGACTACTGTACTGACTGTATAGTGTGACTGGGCTGTAGGACTACTGTACTGACTGTATAATGTGACTGGGCTGTAGGACTACTGTACTGACTGTATATTGTGACTGGGCTGTAGGACTACTGTACTGACTGTATATTGTGACTGGGCTGTAGGACTACTGTACTGACTGTATAGTGTGACTGGGCTGTAGGACTACTGTACTGACTGTATAGTGTGACTGGGCTGTAGGACTACTGTACTGACTGTATAATGTGACTGGGCTGTAGGACTACTGTACTGACTGTATAGTGTGACTGGGCTGTAGGACTACTGTACTGACTGTATAGTGTGACTGGGCTGTAGGACTACTGTACTGACTGTATAGTGTGACTGGGCTGTAGGACTACTGTACTGACTGTATAATGTGACTGGGCTGTAGGACTACTGTACTGACTGTATAATGTGACTGGGCTGTAGGACTACTGTACTGACTGTATAGTGTGACTGGGCTGTAGGACTACTGTACTGACTGTATAATGTGACTGGGCTGTAGGACTACTGTACTGACTGTATATTGTGACTGGGCTGTAGGACTACTGTACTGACTGTATATTGTGACTGGGCTGTAGGACTACTGTACTGACTGTATATTGTGACTGGGCTGTAGGACTACTGTACTGACTGTATATTGTGACTGGGCTGTAGGACTACTGTACTGACTGTATATTGTGACTGGGCTGTAGGACTACTGTACTGACTGTATAATGTGACTGGGCTGTAGGACTACTGTACTGACTGTATATTGTGACTGGGCTGTAGGACTACTGTACTGACTGTATATTGTGACTGGGCTGTAGGACTACTGTACTGACTGTATAGTGTGACTGGGCTGTAGGACTACTGTACTGACTGTATAGTGTGACTGGGCTGTAGGACTACTGTACTGACTGTATAGTGTGACTGGGCTGTAGGACTACTGTACTGACTGTATAGTGTGACTGGGCTGTAGGACTACTGTACTGACTGTATAGTGTGACTGGGCTGTAGGACTACTGTACTGACTGTATAGTGTGACTGGGCTGTAGGACTACTGTACTGACTGTATAGTGTGACTGGGCTGTAGGACTACTGTACTGACTGTATAATGTGACTGGGCTGTAGGACTACTGTACTGACTGTATAGTGTGACTGGGCTGTAGGACTACTGTACTGACTGTATAATGTGACTGGGCTGTAGGACTACTGTACTGACTGTATATTGTGACTGGGCTGTAGGACTACTGTACTGACTGTATAATGTGACTGGGCTGTAGGACTACTGTACTGACTGTATAGTGTGACTGGGCTGTAGGACTACTGTACTGACTGTATATTGTGACTGGGCTGTAGGACTACTGTACTGACTGTATATTGTGACTGGGCTGTAGGACTACTGTACTGACTGTATATTGTGACTGGGCTGTAGGACTACTGTACTGACTGTATAATGTGACTGGGCTGTAGGACTACTGTACTGACTGTATAGTGTGACTGGGCTGTAGGACTACTGTACTGACTGTATAGTGTGACTGGGCTGTAGGACTACTGTACTGACTGTATAATGTGACTGGGCTGTAGGACTACTGTACTGACTGTATAGTGTGACTGGGCTGTAGGACTACTGTACTGACTGTATAGTGTGACTGGGCTGTAGGACTACTGTACTGACTGTATAGTGTGACTGGGCTGTAGGACTACTGTACTGACTGTATAGTGTGACTGGGCTGTAGGACTACTGTACTGACTGTATAGTGTGACTGGGCTGTAGGACTACTGTACTGACTGTATAATGTGACTGGGCTGTAGGACTACTGTACTGACTGTATAATGTGACTGGGCTGTAGGACTACTGTACTGACTGTATAATGTGACTGGGCTGTAGGACTACTGTACTGACTGTATATTGTGACTGGGCTGTAGGACTACTGTACTGACTGTATATTGTGACTGGGCTGTAGGACTACTGTACTGACTGTATATTGTGACTGGGCTGTAGGACTACTGTACTGACTGTATAGTGTGACTGGGCTGTAGGACTACTGTACTGACTGTATATGTGACTGGGCTGTAGGACTACTGTACTGACTGTATAGTGTGACTGGGCTGTAGGACTACTGTACTGACTGTATATTGTGACTGGGCTGTAGGACTACTGTACTGACTGTATAGTGTGACTGGGCTGTAGGACTACTGTACTGACTGTATAGTGTGACTGGGCTGTAGGACTACTGTACTGACTGTATAATGTGACTGGGCTGTAGGACTACTGTACTGACTGTATAGTGTGACTGGGCTGTAGGACTACTGTACTGACTGTATAGTGTGACTGGGCTGTAGGACTACTGTACTGACTGTATATTGTGACTGGGCTGTAGGACTACTGTACTGACTGTATAATGTGACTGGGCTGTAGGACTACTGTACTGACTGTATAATGTGACTGGGCTGTAGGACTACTGTACTGACTGTATATTGTGACTGGGCTGTAGGACTACTGTACTGACTGTATAATGTGACTGGGCTGTAGGACTACTGTACTGACTGTATAGTGTGACTGGGCTGTAGGACTACTGTACTGACTGTATATTGTGACTGGGCTGTAGGACTACTGTACTGACTGTATATTGTGACTGGGCTGTAGGACTACTGTACTGACTGTATAATGTGACTGGGCTGTAGGACTACTGTACTGACTGTATAGTGTGACTGGGCTGTAGGACTACTGTACTGACTGTATATGTGACTGGGCTGTAGGACTACTGTACTGACTGTATATTGTGACTGGGCTGTAGGACTACTGTACTGACTGTATAATGTGACTGGGCTGTAGGACTACTGTACTGACTGTATAGTGTGACTGGGCTGTAGGACTACTGTACTGACTGTATATTGTGACTGGGCTGTAGGACTACTGTACTGACTGTATAGTGTGACTGGGCTGTAGGACTACTGTACTGACTGTATATTGTGACTGGGCTGTAGGACTACTGTACTGACTGTATATTGTGACTGGGCTGTAGGACTACTGTACTGACTGTATAGTGTGACTGGGCTGTAGGACTACTGTACTGACTGTATAGTGTGACTGGGCTGTAGGACTACTGTACTGACTGTATAGTGTGACTGGGCTGTAGGACTACTGTACTGACTGTATAATGTGACTGGGCTGTAGGACTACTGTACTGACTGTATAGTGTGACTGGGCTGTAGGACTACTGTACTGACTGTATAATGTGACTGGGCTGTAGGACTACTGTACTGACTGTATAGTGTGACTGGGCTGTAGACTACTGTACTGACTGTATAATGTGACTGGGCTGTAGACTACTGTACTGACTGTATAGTGTGACTGGGCTGTAGGACTACTGTACTGACTGTATAATGTGACTGGGCTGTAGGACTACTGTACTGACTGTATATTGTGACTGGGCTGTAGGACTACTGTACTGACTGTATATTGTGACTGGGCTGTAGGACTACTGTACTGACTGTATATTGTGACTGGGCTGTAGGACTACTGTACTGACTGTATATTGTGACTGGGCTGTAGGACTACTGTACTGACTGTATATTGTGACTGGGCTGTAGGACTACTGTAC
The DNA here is from genome assembly GCF_029448725.1 of Salvelinus fontinalis. Taxonomy (NCBI): domain Eukaryota; kingdom Metazoa; phylum Chordata; class Actinopteri; order Salmoniformes; family Salmonidae; genus Salvelinus; species Salvelinus fontinalis. The sequence continues at coordinate 13,793 of NW_026602583.1, forward strand.
TGACTGTATATTGTGACTGGGCTGTAGGACTACTGTACTGACTGTATAGTGTGACTGGGCTGTAGGACTACTGTACTGACTGTATAGTGTGACTGGGCTGTAGGACTACTGTACTGACTGTATAATGTGACTGGGCTGTAGGACTACTGTACTGACTGTATAGTGTGACTGGGCTGTAGGACTACTGTACTGACTGTATAGTGTGACTGGGCTGTAGGACTACTGTACTGACTGTATAGTGTGACTGGGCTGTAGGACTACTGTACTGACTGTATAATGTGACTGGGCTGTAGGACTACTGTACTGACTGTATAGTGTGACTGGGCTGTAGACTACTGTACTGACTGTATAGTGTGACTGGGCTGTAGGACTACTGTACTGACTGTATAGTGTGACTGGGCTGTAGACTACTGTACTGACTGTATAGTGTGACTGGGCTGTAGGACTACTGTACTGACTGTATAATGTGACTGGGCTGTAGGACTACTGTACTGACTGTATAATGTGACTGGGCTGTAGGACTACTGTACTGACTGTATATTGTGACTGGGCTGTAGGACTACTGTACTGACTGTATAATGTGACTGGGCTGTAGGACTACTGTACTGACTGTATATTGTGACTGGGCTGTAGGACTACTGTACTGACTGTATATTGTGACTGGGCTGTAGGACTACTGTACTGACTGTATAGTGTGACTGGGCTGTAGGACTACTGTACTGACTGTATAGTGTGACTGGGCTGTAGGACTACTGTACTGACTGTATAGTGTGACTGGGCTGT
>NW_026602584.1:0-14571 GCF_029448725.1 Salvelinus fontinalis
GGAAAAGTGTCCATTTCTGTATTTCAACATGATTTGGAGCTTGTTTTTGGAAAAGTGTTAATTTCTGTATTTCAACATGATTCAGAGCTTGTTTTTGGAAAAGTGTTTATTTCTGTATTTCAACATGATTTAGAGCTTGTTTTTGGAAAAGTGTTTATTTCTGTATTTCAATGTTGCAACTTGCTGAAAACTGTCCACAGTGTTCCTAACATCCTGATTAAACAGTACTGAAAAAAAATTAACTTCCAGAGTGCATCAAACATGATTTAGAGCTTGTTTATGGAAAAGTTTTTATTTCTGTATTTCAACATGATTTGGAGCTTGTTTTTGGAAAAGTGTCAATTTCTGTATTTCAACATGATTTGAAGCTTGTTTTTGAAAAGTCCTTATTTCGGTTTTTCAACATGATTTAGAGCTTGTTTTTGGAAAAGTGTTTATTTCTGTATTTCAATGTTGTAACTTGCTGAAAACTGTCCACAGTGTTCCTAACATCCTGATTAAACAGTACTGAAAAAAAATTAACTTCCAGAGTGCATCAAACATGATTTAGAGCTTGTTTATGGAAAAGTGTTTATTTCTGTATTTCAACATGATTTGGAGCTTGTTTTTGGAAAAGTGTCAATTTCTGTATTTCAACATGATTTGAAGCTTGTTTTTGAAAAGTGCTTATTTCTGTTTTTCAACACGATTTAGAGCTTGTTTTTGGAAAAGTGTTTATTTCTGTATTTCAATGTTGCAACTTGCTGAAAACTGTCCACAGTGTTCCTAACATCCTGATTAAACAGTACTGAAAAAAAATTTACTTCCAGAGTGCATCAAACATGATTTAGAGCTTGTTTATGGAAAAGTGTCAATTTCTGTATTTCAACATGATTTGGAGCTTGTTTTTGGAAAAGTGTTAATTTCTGTATTTCAACATGATTCAGAGCTTGTTTTTGGAAAAGTGTTTATTTCTGTATTTCAACATGATTTAGAGCTTGTTTTTGGAAAAGTGTTTATTTCTGTATTTCAATGTTGCAACTTGCTGAAAACTGTCCACAGTGTTCCTAACATCCTGATTAAACAGTACTGAAAAAAAATTAACTTCCAGAGTGCATCAAACATGATTTAGAGCTTGTTTATGGAAAAGTTTTTATTTCTGTATTTCAACATGATTTGGAGCTTGTTTTTGGAAAAGTGTCAATTTCTGTATTTCAACATGATTTGAAGCTTGTTTTTGAAAAGTGCTTATTTCTGTTTTTCAACATGATTTAGAGCTTGTTTTTGGAAAAGTGTTTATTTCTGTATTTCAATGTTGCAACTTGCTGAAAACTGTCCACAGTGTTCCTAACATCCTGATTAAACAGTACTGAAAAAAAATTAACTTCCAGAGTGCATCAAACATGATTTAGAGCTTGTTTATGGAAAAGTGTCAATTTCTGTATTTCAACATGATTTGGAGCTTGTTTTTGGAAAAGTGTTAATTTCTGTATTTCAACATGATTCAGAGCTTGTTTTTGGAAAAGTGTTTATGTCTGTATTTCAACATGATTTAGAGCTTGTTTTTGGAAAAGTGTTTATTTCTGTATTTCAATGTTGCAACTTGCTGAAAACTGTCCACAGTGTTCCTAACATCCTGATTAAACAGTACTGAAAAAAAATTAACTTCCAGAGTGCATCAAACATGATTTAGAGCTTGTTTATGGAAAAGTGTCAATTTCTGTATTTCAACATGATTTGGAGCTTGTTTTTGGAAAAGTGTTAATTTCTGTATTTCAACATGATTCAGAGCTTGTTTTTGGAAAAGTGTTTATTTCTGTATTTCAACATGATTTAGAGCTTGTTTTTGGAAAAGTGTTTATTTCTGTATTTCAATGTTGCAACTTGCTGAAAACTGTCCACAGTGTTCCTAACATCCTGATTAAACAGTACTGAAAAAAAATTAACTTCCAGAGTGCATCAAACATGATTTAGAGCTTGTTTATGGAAAAGTTTTTATTTCTGTATTTCAACATGATTTGGAGCTTGTTTTTGGAAAAGTGTCAATTTCTGTATTTCAACATGATTTGAAGCTTGTTTTTGAAAAGTGCTTATTTCTGTTTTTCAACATGATTTAGAGCTTGTTTTTGGAAAAGTGTTTATTTCTGTATTTCAATGTTGCAACTTGCTGAAAACTGTCCACAGTGTTCCTAACATCCTGATTAAACAGTACTGAAAAAAAATTAACTTCCAGAGTGCATCAAACATGATTTAGAGCTTGTTTATGGAAAAGTGTTTATTTCTGTATTTCAACATGATTTGGAGCTTGTTTTTGGAAAAGTGTCAATTTCTGTATTTCAACATGATTTGAAGCTTGTTTTTGAAAAGTGCTTATTTCTGTTTTTCAACATGATTTAGAGCTTGTTTTTGGAAAAGTGTTTATTTCTGTATTTCAATGTTGCAACTTGCTGAAAACTGTCCACAGTGTTCCTAACATCCTGATTAAACAGTACTGAAAAAAAATTAACTTCCAGAGTGCATCAAACATGATTTAGAGCTTGTTTATGGAAAAGTGTTAATTTCTGTTTTCAACATGATTTAGAGCTTGTTTTTGGAAAAGTGTTTATTTCTGTATTTCAATGTTGCAACTTGCTGAAAACTGTCCACAGTGTTCCTAACATCCTGATTAAACAGTACTGAAAAAAAATTAACTTCCAGAGTGCATCAAACATGATTTAGAGCTTGTTTATGGAAAAGTGTTAATTTCAACATGATTTCAACATGATTTAGAGCTTGTTTTTGGAAAAGTGTTTATTTCTGTATTTCAATGTTGCAACTTGCTGAAAACTGTCCACAGTGTTCCTAACATCCTGATTAAACAGTACTGAAAAAAAATTAACTTCCAGAGTGCATCAAACATGATTTAGAGCTTGTTTATGGAAAAGTGTTTATTTCTGTATTTCAACATGATTTGGAGCTTGTTTTTGGAAAAGTGTCAATTTCTGTATTTCAACATGATTTGAAGCTTGTTTTTGAAAAGTCCTTATTTCGGTTTTTCAACATGATTTAGAGCTTGTTTTTGGAAAAGTGTTTATTTCTGTATTTCAATGTTGCAACTTGCTGAAAACTGTCCACAGTGTTCCTAACATCCTGATTAAACAGTACTGAAAAAAAATTAACTTCCAGAGTGCATCAAACATGATTTAGAGCTTGTTTATGGAAAAGTGTTTATTTCTGTATTTCAACATGATTTGGAGCTTGTTTTTGGAAAAGTGTCAATTTCTGTATTTCAACATGATTTGAAGCTTGTTTTTGAAAAGTGCTTATTTCTGTTTTTCAACATGATTTAGAGCTTGTTTTTGGAAAAGTGTTTATTTCTGTATTTCAATGTTGCAACTTGCTGAAAACTGTCAAAAGTGTTCCTAACATCCTGATTAAACAGTACTGAAAAAAATTTCACTTCCAGAGTGCATCAAACATGATTTGGAGCTTGTTTTTGGAAAAGTGTTAATTTCTGTATTTCAACATGATTTGAAGCTTGTTTTTGAAAAGTGCTTATTTCTGTTTTTCAACATGATTTAGAGCTTGTTTTTGGAAAAGTGTTTATTTCTGTATTTCAATGTTGCAACTTGCTGAAAACTGTCCACAGTGTTCCTAACATCCTGATTAAACAGTACTGAAAAAAAATTAACTTCCAGAGTGCATCAAACATGATTTAGAGCTTGTTTATGGAAAAGTGTTAATTTCTGTTTTCAACATGATTTAGAGCTTGTTTTTGGAAAAGTGTTTATTTCTGTATTTCAATGTTGCAACTTGCTGAAAACTGTCCACAGTGTTCCTAACATCCTGATTAAACAGTACTGAAAAAAAATTAACTTCCAGAGTGCATCAAACATGATTTAGAGCTTGTTTATGGAAAAGTGTTTATTTCTGTATTTCAACATGATTTGGAGCTTGTTTTTGAAAAGTGCTTATTTCTGTTTTTCAACATGATTTAGAGCTTGTTTTTGGAAAAGTGTTTATTTCTGTATTTCAATGTTGCAACTTGCTGAAAACTGTCAACAGTGTTCCTAACATCCTGATTAAACAGTACTGAAAAAAAATTAACTTCCAGAGTGCATCAAACATGATTTGGAGCTTGTTTTTGGAAAAGTGTCAATTTCTGTATTTCAACATGATTTGAAGCTTGTTTTTGAAAAGTGCTTATTTCTGTTTTTCAACATGATTTAGAGCTTGTTTTTGGAAAAGTGTTTATTTCTGTATTTCAATGTTGCAACTTGCTGAAAACTGTCCACAGTGTTCCTAACATCCTGATTAAACAGTACTGAAAAAAAATTAACTTCCAGAGTGCATCAAACATGATTTAGAGCTTGTTTATGGAAAAGTGTTAATTTCAACATGATTTCAACATGATTTAGAGCTTGTTTTTGGAAAAGTGTTTATTTCTGTATTTCAATGTTGCAACTTGCTGAAAACTGTCCACAGTGTTCCTAACATCCTGATTAAACAGTACTGAAAAAAAATTAACTTCCAGAGTGCATCAAACATGATTTAGAGCTTGTTTATGGAAAAGTGTTTATTTCTGTATTTCAACATGATTTGGAGCTTGTTTTTGGAAAAGTGTCAATTTCTGTATTTCAACATGATTTGAAGCTTGTTTTTGAAAAGTGCTTATTTCTGTTTTTCAACATGATTTAGAGCTTGTTTTTGGAAAAGTGTTTATTTCTGTATTTCAATGTTGCAACTTGCTGAAAACTGTCCACAGTGTTCCTAACATCCTGATTAAACAGTACTGAAAAAAAATTAACTTCCAGAGTGCATCAAACATGATTTAGAGCTTGTTTATGGAAAAGTGTCAATTTCTGTATTTCAACATGATTTGGAGCTTGTTTTTGGAAAAGTGTTAATTTCTGTATTTCAACATGATTCAGAGCTTGTTTTTGGAAAAGTGTTTATTTCTGTATTTCAACATGATTTAGAGCTTGTTTTTGGAAAAGTGTTTATTTCTGTATTTCAATGTTGCAACTTGCTGAAAACTGTCCACAGTGTTCCTAACATCCTGATTAAACAGTACTGAAAAAAAATTAACTTCCAGAGTGCATCAAACATGATTTAGAGCTTGTTTATGGAAAAGTTTTTATTTCTGTATTTCAACATGATTTGGAGCTTGTTTTTGGAAAAGTGTCAATTTCTGTATTTCAACATGATTTGAAGCTTGTTTTTGAAAAGTCCTTATTTCGGTTTTTCAACATGATTTAGAGCTTGTTTTTGGAAAAGTGTTTATTTCTGTATTTCAATGTTGCAACTTGCTGAAAACTGTCCACAGTGTTCCTAACATCCTGATTAAACAGTACTGAAAAAAAATTAACTTCCAGAGTGCATCAAACATGATTTAGAGCTTGTTTATGGAAAAGTGTTTATTTCTGTATTTCAACATGATTTGGAGCTTGTTTTTGGAAAAGTGTCAATTTCTGTATTTCAACATGATTTGAAGCTTGTTTTTGAAAAGTGCTTATTTCTGTTTTTCAACATGATTTAGAGCTTGTTTTTGGAAAAGTGTTTATTTCTGTATTTCAATGTTGCAACTTGCTGAAAACTGTCAACAGTGTTCCTAACATCCTGATTAAACAGTACTGAAAAAAAATTAACTTCCAGAGTGCATCAAACATGATTTGGAGCTTGTTTTTGGAAAAGTGTTAATTTCTGTATTTCAACATGATTTGAAGCTTGTTTTTGAAAAGTGCTTATTTCTGTTTTTCAACATGATTTAGAGCTTGTTTTTGGAAAAGTGTTTATTTCTGTATTTCAATGTTGCAACTTGCTGAAAACTGTCCACAGTGTTCCTAACATCCTGATTAAACAGTACTGAAAAAAAATTAACTTCCAGAGTGCATCAAACATGATTTAGAGCTTGTTTATGGAAAAGTGTTAATTTCTGTTTTCAACATGATTTAGAGCTTGTTTTTGGAAAAGTGTTTATTTCTGTATTTCAATGTTGCAACTTGCTGAAAACTGTCCACAGTGTTCCTAACATCCTGATTAAACAGTACTGAAAAAAAATTAACTTCCAGAGTGCATCAAACATGATTTAGAGCTTGTTTATGGAAAAGTGTTTATTTCTGTATTTCAACATGATTTGGAGCTTGTTTTTGGAAAAGTGTCAATTTCTGTATTTCAACATGATTTGAAGCTTGTTTTTGAAAAGTCCTTATTTCGGTTTTTCAACATGATTTAGAGCTTGTTTTTGGAAAAGTGTTTATTTCTGTATTTCAATGTTGCAACTTGCTGAAAACTGTCCACAGTGTTCCTAACATCATGATTAAACAGTACTGAAAAAAAATTAACTTCCAGAGTGCATCAAACATGATTTAGAGCTTGTTTATGGAAAAGTGTTTATTTCTGTATTTCAACATGATTTGGAGCTTGTTTTTGAAAAGTGCTTATTTCTGTTTTTCAACATGATTTAGAGCTTGTTTTTGGAAAAGTGTTTATTTCTGTATTTCAATGTTGCAACTTGCTGAAAACTGTCAACAGTGTTCCTAACATCCTGATTAAACAGTACTGAAAAAAAATTAACTTCCAGAGTGCATCAAACATGATTTGGAGCTTGTTTTTGGAAAAGTGTCAATTTCTGTTTTTCAACATGATTTGAAGCTTGTTTTTGAAAAGTGCTTATTTCTGTTTTTCAACATGATTTAGAGCTTGTTTTTGGAAAAGTGTTTATTTCTGTATTTCAATGTTGCAACTTGCTGAAAACTGTCCACAGTGTTCCTAACATCCTGATTAAACAGTACTGAAAAAAAATTAACTTCCAGAGTGCATCAAACATGATTTAGAGCTTGTTTATGGAAAAGTGTTAATTTCAACATGATTTCAACATGATTTAGAGCTTGTTTTTGGAAAAGTGTTTATTTCTGTATTTCAATGTTGCAACTTGCTGAAAACTGTCCACAGTGTTCCTAACATCCTGATTAAACAGTACTGAAAAAAAATTAACTTCCAGAGTGCATCAAACATGATTTAGAGCTTGTTTATGGAAAAGTGTCTATTTCTGTATTTCAACATGATTTGGAGCTTGTTTTTGGAAAAGTGTCAATTTCTGTATTTCAACATGATTTGAAGCTTGTTTTTGAAAAGTGCTTATTTCTGTTTTTCAACATGATTTAGAGCTTGTTTTTGGAAAAGTGTTTATTTCTGTATTTCAATGTTGCAACTTGCTGAAAACTGTCCACAGTGTTCCTAACATCCTGATTAAACAGTACTGAAAAAAAATTAACTTCCAGAGTGCATCAAACATGATTTAGAGCTTGTTTATGGAAAAGTGTCAATTTCTGTATTTCAACATGATTTGGAGCTTGTTTTTGGAAAAGTGTTAATTTCTGTATTTCAACATGATTCAGAGCTTGTTTTTGGAAAAGTGTTTATTTCTGTATTTCAACATGATTTAGAGCTTGTTTTTGGAAAAGTGTTTATTTCTGTATTTCAATGTTGCAACTTGCTGAAAACTGTCCACAGTGTTCCTAACATCCTGATTAAACAGTACTGAAAAAAAATTAACTTCCAGAGTGCATCAAACATGATTTAGAGCTTGTTTATGGAAAAGTTTTTATTTCTGTATTTCAACATGATTTGGAGCTTGTTTTTGGAAAAGTGTCAATTTCTGTATTTCAACATGATTTGAAGCTTGTTTTTGAAAAGTCCTTATTTCGGTTTTTCAACATGATTTAGAGCTTGTTTTTGGAAAAGTGTTTATTTCTGTATTTCAATGTTGCAACTTGCTGAAAACTGTCCACAGTGTTCCTAACATCCTGATTAAACAGTACTGAAAAAAAATTAACTTCCAGAGTGCATCAAACATGATTTAGAGCTTGTTTATGGAAAAGTGTTTATTTCTGTATTTCAACATGATTTGGAGCTTGTTTTTGGAAAAGTGTTAATTTCTGTATTTCAACATGATTTGAAGCTTGTTTTTGAAAAGTGCTTATTTCTGTTTTTCAACATGATTTAGAGCTTGTTTTTGGAAAAGTGTTTATTTCTGTATTTCAATGTTGCAACTTGCTGAAAACTGTCCACAGTGTTCCTAACATCCTGATTAAACAGTACTGAAAAAAAATTAACTTCCAGAGTGCATCAAACATGATTTAGAGCTTGTTTATGGAAAAGTGTTAATTTCTGTTTTCAACATGATTTAGAGCTTGTTTTTGGAAAAGTGTTTATTTCTGTATTTCAATGTTGCAACTTGCTGAAAACTGTCCACAGTGTTCCTAACATCCTGATTAAACAGTACTGAAAAAAAATTAACTTCCAGAGTGCATCAAACATGATTTGGAGCTTGTTTTTGGAAAAGTGTCAATTTCTGTTTTTCAACATGATTTGAAGCTTGTTTTTGAAAAGTGCTTATTTCTGTTTTTCAACATGATTTAGAGCTTGTTTTTGGAAAAGTGTTTATTTCTGTATTTCAATGTTGCAACTTGCTGAAAACTGTCCACAGTGTTCCTAACATCCTGATTAAACAGTACTGAAAAAAAATTAACTTCCAGAGTGCATCAAACATGATTTAGAGCTTGTTTATGGAAAAGTGTTAATTTCAACATGATTTCAACATGATTTAGAGCTTGTTTTTGGAAAAGTGTTTATTTCTGTATTTCAATGTTGCAACTTGCTGAAAACTGTCCACAGTGTTCCTAACATCCTGATTAAACAGTACTGAAAAAAAATTAACTTCCAGAGTGCATCAAACATGATTTAGAGCTTGTTTATGGAAAAGTGTCTATTTCTGTATTTCAACATGATTTGGAGCTTGTTTTTGGAAAAGTGTCAATTTCTGTATTTCAACATGATTTGAAGCTTGTTTTTGAAAAGTGCTTATTTCTGTTTTTCAACATGATTTAGAGCTTGTTTTTGGAAAAGTGTTTATTTCTGTATTTCAATGTTGCAACTTGCTGAAAACTGTCCACAGTGTTCCTAACATCCTGATTAAACAGTACTGAAAAAAAATTAACTTCCAGAGTGCATCAAACATGATTTAGAGCTTGTTTATGGAAAAGTGTCAATTTCTGTATTTCAACATGATTTGGAGCTTGTTTTTGGAAAAGTGTTAATTTCTGTATTTCAACATGATTCAGAGCTTGTTTTTGGAAAAGTGTTTATTTCTGTATTTCAACATGATTTAGAGCTTGTTTTTGGAAAAGTGTTTATTTCTGTATTTCAATGTTGCAACTTGCTGAAAACTGTCCACAGTGTTCCTAACATCCTGATTAAACAGTACTGAAAAAAAATTAACTTCCAGAGTGCATCAAACATGATTTAGAGCTTGTTTATGGAAAAGTTTTTATTTCTGTATTTCAACATGATTTGGAGCTTGTTTTTGGAAAAGTGTCAATTTCTGTATTTCAACATGATTTGAAGCTTGTTTTTGAAAAGTGCTTATTTCTGTTTTTCAACATGATTTAGAGCTTGTTTTTGGAAAAGTGTTTATTTCTGTATTTCAATGTTGCAACTTGCTGAAAACTGTCCACAGTGTTCCTAACATCCTGATTAAACAGTACTGAAAAAAAATTTACTTCCAGAGTGCATCAAACATGATTTAGAGCTTGTTTATGGAAAAGTGTTTATTTCTGTATTTCAACATGATTTGGAGCTTGTTTTTGGAAAAGTGTCAATTTCTGTATTTCAACATGATTTGAAGCTTGTTTTTGAAAAGTGCTTATTTCTGTTTTTCAACATGATTTAGAGCTTGTTTTTGGAAAAGTGTTTATTTCTGTATTTCAATGTTGCAACTTGCTGAAAACTGTCCACAGTGTTCCTAACATCCTGATTAAACAGTACTGAAAAAAAATTAACTTCCAGAGTGCATCAAACATGATTTAGAGCTTGTTTATGGAAAAGTGTTAATTTCTGTTTTCAACATGATTTAGAGCTTGTTTTTGGAAAAGTGTTTATTTCTGTATTTCAATGTTGCAACTTGCTGAAAACTGTCCACAGTGTTCCTAACATCCTGATTAAACAGTACTGAAAAAAAATTTACTTCCAGAGTGCATCAAACATGATTTAGAGCTTGTTTATGGAAAAGTGTTAATTTCTGTTTTCAACATGATTTAGAGCTTGTTTTTGGAAAAGTGTTTATTTCTGTATTTCAATGTTGCAACTTGCTGAAAACTGTCCACAGTGTTCCTAACATCCTGATTAAACAGTACTGAAAAAAAATTAACTTCCAGAGTGCATCAAACATGATTTAGAGCTTGTTTATGGAAAAGTGTTAATTTCAACATGATTTCAACATGATTTAGAGCTTGTTTTTGGAAAAGTGTTTATTTCTGTATTTCAATGTTGCAACTTGCTGAAAACTGTCCACAGTGTTCCTAACATCCTGATTAAACAGTACTGAAAAAAAATTAACTTCCAGAGTGCATCAAACATGATTTAGAGCTTGTTTATGGAAAAGTGTTTATTTCTGTATTTCAACATGATTTGGAGCTTGTTTTTGGAAAAGTGTCAATTTCTGTATTTCAACATGATTTGAAGCTTGTTTTTGAAAAGTCCTTATTTCGGTTTTTCAACATGATTTAGAGCTTGTTTTTGGAAAAGTGTTTATTTCTGTATTTCAATGTTGCAACTTGCTGAAAACTGTCCACAGTGTTCCTAACATCCTGATTAAACAGTACTGAAAAAAAATTAACTTCCAGAGTGCATCAAACATGATTTAGAGCTTGTTTATGGAAAAGTGTTTATTTCTGTATTTCAACATGATTTGGAGCTTGTTTTTGAAAAGTGCTTATTTCTGTTTTTCAACATGATTTAGAGCTTGTTTTTGGAAAAGTGTTTATTTCTGTATTTCAATGTTGCAACTTGCTGAAAACTGTCAACAGTGTTCCTAACATCCTGATTAAACAGTACTGAAAAAAAATTAACTTCCAGAGTGCATCAAACATGATTTGGAGCTTGTTTTTGGAAAAGTGTCAATTTCTGTATTTCAACATGATTTGAAGCTTGTTTTTGAAAAGTGCTTATTTCTGTTTTTCAACATGATTTAGAGCTTGTTTTTGGAAAAGTGTTTATTTCTGTATTTCAATGTTGCAACTTGCTGAAAACTGTCCACAGTGTTCCTAACATCCTGATTAAACAGTACTGAAAAAAAATTAACTTCCAGAGTGCATCAAACATGATTTAGAGCTTGTTTATGGAAAAGTGTTAATTTCAACATGATTTCAACATGATTTAGAGCTTGTTTTTGGAAAAGTGTTTATTTCTGTATTTCAATGTTGCAACTTGCTGAAAACTGTCCACAGTGTTCCTAACATCCTGATTAAACAGTACTGAAAAAAAATTAACTTCCAGAGTGCATCAAACATGATTTAGAGCTTGTTTATGGAAAAGTGTTTATTTCTGTATTTCAACATGATTTGGAGCTTGTTTTTGGAAAAGTGTCAATTTCTGTATTTCAACATGATTTGAAGCTTGTTTTTGAAAAGTGCTTATTTCTGTTTTTCAACATGATTTAGAGCTTGTTTTTGGAAAAGTGTTTATTTCTGTATTTCAATGTTGCAACTTGCTGAAAACTGTCCACAGTGTTCCTAACATCCTGATTAAACAGTACTGAAAAAAAATTAACTTCCAGAGTGCATCAAACATGATTTAGAGCTTGTTTATGGAAAAGTGTCAATTTCTGTATTTCAACATGATTTGGAGCTTGTTTTTGGAAAAGTGTTAATTTCTGTATTTCAACATGATTCAGAGCTTGTTTTTGGAAAAGTGTTTATTTCTGTATTTCAACATGATTTAGAGCTTGTTTTTGGAAAAGTGTTTATTTCTGTATTTCAATGTTGCAACTTGCTGAAAACTGTCCACAGAGTTCCTAACATCCTGATTAAACAGTACTGAAAAAAAATTAACTTCCAGAGTGCATCAAACATGATTTAGAGCTTGTTTATGGAAAAGTTTTTATTTCTGTATTTCAACATGATTTGGAGCTTGTTTTTGGAAAAGTGTCAATTTCTGTATTTCAACATGATTTGAAGCTTGTTTTTGAAAAGTCCTTATTTCGGTTTTTCAACATGATTTAGAGCTTGTTTTTGGAAAAGTGCTTATTTCTGTATTTCAATGTTGCAACTTGCTGAAAACTGTCCACAGTGTTCCTAACATCCTGATTAAACAGTACTGAAAAAAAATTAACTTCCAGAGTGCATCAAACATGATTTAGAGCTTGTTTATGGAATAGTGTTTATTTCTGTATTTCAACATGATTTGGAGCTTGTTTTTGGAAAAGTGTCAATTTCTGTATTTCAACATGATTTGAAGCTTGTTTTTGAAAAGTGCTTATTTCTGTTTTTCAACATGATTTAGAGCTTGTTTTTGGAAAAGTGTTTATTTCTGTATTTCAATGTTGCAACTTGCTGAAAACTGTCAACAGTGTTCCTAACATCCTGATTAAACAGTACTGAAAAAAAATTAACTTCCAGAGTGCATCAAACATGATTTGGAGCTTGTTTTTGGAAAAGTGTTAATTTCTGTATTTCAACATGATTTGAAGCTTGTTTTTGAAAAGTGCTTATTTCTGTTTTTCAACATGATTTAGAGCTTGTTTTTGGAAAAGTGTTTATTTCTGTATTTCAATGTTGCAACTTGCTGAAAACTGTCCACAGTGTTCCTAACATCCTGATTAAACAGTACTGAAAAAAAATTAACTTCCAGAGTGCATCAAACATGATTTAGAGCTTGTTTATGGAAAAGTGTTAATTTCTGTTTTCAACATGATTTAGAGCTTGTTTTTGGAAAAGTGTTTATTTCTGTATTTCAATGTTGCAACTTGCTGAAAACTGTCCACAGTGTTCCTAACATCCTGATTAAACAGTACTGAAAAAAAATTAACTTCCAGAGTGCATCAAACATGATTTAGAGCTTGTTTATGGAAAAGTGTTTATTTCTGTATTTCAACATGATTTGGAGCTTGTTTTTGGAAAAGTGTCAATTTCTGTATTTCAACATGATTTGAAGCTTGTTTTTGAAAAGTCCTTATTTCGGTTTTTCAACATGATTTAGAGCTTGTTTTTGGAAAAGTGTTTATTTCTGTATTTCAATGTTGCAACTTGCTGAAAACTGTCCACAGTGTTCCTAACATCCTGATTAAACAGTACTGAAAAAAAATTAACTTCCAGAGTGCATCAAACATGATTTAGAGCTTGTTTATGGAAAAGTGTTTATTTCTGTATTTCAACATGATTTGGAGCTTGTTTTTGAAAAGTGCTTATTTCTGTTTTTCAACATGATTTAGAGCTTGTTTTTGGAAAAGTGTTTATTTCTGTATTTCAATGTTGCAACTTGCTGAAAACTGTCAACAGTGTTCCTAACATCCTGATTAAACAGTACTGAAAAAAAATTAACTTCCAGAGTGCATCAAACATGATTTGGAGCTTGTTTTTGGAAAAGTGTCAATTTCTGTATTTCAACATGATTTGAAGCTTGTTTTTGAAAAGTGCTTATTTCTGTTTTTCAACATGATTTAAAGCTTGTTTTTGGAAAAGTGTTTATTTCTGTATTTCAATGTTGCAACTTGCTGAAAACTGTCCACAGTGTTCCTAACATCCTGATTAAACAGTACTGAAAAAAAATTAACTTCCAGAGTGCATCAAACATGATTTAGAGCTTGTTTATGGAAAAGTGTTAATTTCTGTTTTCATCATGATTTAGAGCTTGTTTTTGGAAAAGTGTCAATTTCTGTATTTCAACATGATTTGAAGCTTGTTTTTGAAAAGTGCTTATTTCTGTTTTTCAACATGATTTAGAGCTTGTTTTTGGAAAAGTGTTTATTTCTGTATTTCAATGTTGCAACTTGCTGAAAACTGTCCACAGTGTTCCTAACATCCTGATTAAACAGTACTGAAAAAAAATTAACTTCCAGAGTGCATCAAACATGATTTAGAGCTTGTTTATGGAAAAGTGTTAATTTCTGTTTTCAACATGATTTAGAGCTTGTTTTTGGAAAAGTGTTTATTTCTGTATTTCAATGTTGCAACTTGCTGAAAACTGTCCACAGTGTTCCTAACATCCTGATTAAACAGTACTGAAAAAAAATTAACTTCCAGAGTGCATCAAACATGATTTAGAGCTTGTTTATGGAAAAGTGTTTATTTCTGTATTTCAACATGATTTGGAGCTTGTTTTTGGAAAAGTGTCAATTTCTGTATTTCAACATTATTTGAAGCTTGTTTTTGAAAAGTCCTTATTTCGGTTTTTCAACATGATTTAGAGCTTGTTTTTGGAAAAGTGTTTATTTCTGTATTTCAATGTTGCAACTTGCTGAAAACTGTCCACAGTGTTCCTAACATCCTGATTAAACAGTACTGAAAAAAAATTAACTTCCAGAGTGCATCAAACATGATTTAGAGCTTGTTTATGGAAAAGTGTTTATTTCTGTATTTCAACATGATTTGGAGCTTGTTTTTGAAAAGTGCTTATTTCTGTTTTTCAACATGATTTAGAGCTTGTTTTTGGAAAAGTGTTTATTTCTGTATTTCAATGTTGCAACTTGCTGAAAACTGTCAACAGTGTTCCTAACATCCTGATTAAACAGTACTGAAAAAAAATTAACTTCCAGACTGCATCAAACATGATTTG
>NW_026602585.1:0-5000 GCF_029448725.1 Salvelinus fontinalis
TGGTGTTCTGTAGTCAGTATGAAACAACTCTGGTGTTCTGTAGTCAGTATGAAACAACTCTGGTGTTCTGTAGTCAGTATGAAACAACTCTGGTGTTCTGTAGTCAGTATGAAACAACTCTGGTGTTCTGTAGTCAGAATGAAACAACTCTGGTGTTCTGTAGTCAGAATGAAACAACTCTGGTGTTCTGTAGTCAGTATGAAACAACTCTGGTGTTCTGTTCTGGTGTTCTGTAGTCAGTATGAAACAACTCTGGTGTTCTGTAGTCAGTATGAAACAACTCTGGTGTTCTGTTCTGGTGTTCTGTAGTCAGTATGAAACATCTCTGGTGTTCTGTAGTCAGAATGAAACAACTCTGGTGTTCTGTAGTCAGTATGAAACAACTCTGGTGTTCTGTAGTCAGAATGAAACAACTCTGGTGTTCTGTTCTGGTGTTCTATAGTCAGAATGAAACAACTCTGGTGTTCTGTAGTCAGTATGAAACAACTCTGGTGTTCTGTAGTCAGAATGAAACATCTCTGGTGTTCTGTAGTCAGTATGAAACAACTCTGGTGTTCTGTTCTGGTGTTCTGTAGTCAGTATGAAACATCTCTGGTGTTCTGTAGTCAGTATGAAACAACTCTGGTGTTCTGTAGTCAGTATGAAACATCTCTGGTGTTCTGTAGTCAGAATGAAACAACTCTGGTGTTCTGTTCTGGTGTTCTGCAGTCAGAATGAAACAACTCTGGTGTTCTGTAGTCAGTATGAAACAACTCTGGTGTTCTGTAGTCAGTATGAAACATCTCTGGTGTTCTGTAGTCAGAATGAAACAACTCTGGTGTTCTGTAGTCAGTATGAAACAACTCTGGTGTTCTGTAGTCAGAATGAAACAACTCTGGTGTTCTGTAGTCAGTATGAAACAACTCTGGTGTTCTGTAGTCAGAATGAAACAACTCTGGTGTTCTGTAGTCAGTATGAAACAACTCTGGTGTTCTGTAGTCAGTATGAAACAACTCTGGTGTTCTGTAGTCAGAATGAAACAACTCTGGTGTTCTGTAGTCAGAATGAAACAACTCTGGTGTTCTGTAGTCAGAATGAAACATCTCTGGTGGTCTGTAGTCAGAATGAAACAACTCTGGTGTTCTGTAGTCAGTATGAAACAACTCTGGTGTTCTGTAGTCAGTATGAAACAACTCTGGTGTTCTGTAGTCAGAATGAAACAACTCTGGTGTTCTGTAGTCAGAATGAAACAACTCTGGTGTTCTGTAGTCAGAATGAAACATCTCTGGTGGTCTGTAGTCAGAATGAAACAACTCTGGTGTTCTGTAGTCAGTATGAAACATCTCTGGTGTTCTGTAGTCAGTATGAAACAACTCTGGTGTTCTGTAGTCAGTATGAAACAACTCTGGTGTTCTGTAGTCAGTATGAAACAACTCTGGTGTTCTGTAGTCAGTATGAAACATCTCTGGTGTTCTGTAGTCAGTATGAAACAACTCTGGTGTTCTGTTCTGGTGTTCTGTAGTCAGAATGAAACAACTCTGGTGTTCTGTAGTCAGTATGTAACAACTCTGGTGTTCTGTAGTCAGAATGAAACAACTCTGGTGTTCTGTAGTCAGTTTGAAACAACTCTGGTGTTCTGTAGTCAGTATGAAACAACTCTGGTGTTCTGTAGTCAGTATGAAACAACTCTGGTGTTCTGTAGTCAGAATGAAACAACTCTGGTGTTCTGTTCTGGTGTTCTGTTCTGGTGTTCTGTAGTCAGAATGAAACAACTCTGGTGCTCTGTAGTCAGAATGAAACAACTCTGGTGTTCTGTAGTCAGTATGAAACAACTTTGGTGTTCTGTAGTCAGAATGAAACAACTCTGGTGTTCTGTAGTCAGTATGAAACAACTCTGGTGTTCTGTAGTCAGAATGGAACATCTCTGGTGTTCTGTAGTCAGTATGAAACAACTCTGGTGTTCTGTAGTCAGAATGAAACATCTCTGGTGTTCTGTAGTCAGTATGAAACAACTCTGGTGTTCTGTAGTCAGAATGAAACAACTCTGGTGTTCTGTAGTCAGTATGAAACAACTCTGGTGTTCTGTAGTCAGAATGAAACAACTCTGGTGTTCTGTAGTCAGTATGAAACAACTCTGGTGTTCTGTAGTCAGTATGAAACAACTCTGGTGTTCTGTAGTCAGTATGAAACAACTCTGGTGTTCTGTAGTCAGTATGAAACAACTCTGGTGTTCTGTAGTCAGTATGAAACAACTCTGGTGTTCTGTTCTGGTGTTCTGTAGTCAGTATGAAACAACTCTGGTGTTCTGTAGTCAGAATGAAACAACTCTGGTGTTCTGTAGTCAGTATGAAACAACTCTGGTGTTCTGTAGTCAGTATGAAACAACTCTGGTCTTCTGTAGTCAGAATGAAACATCTCTGGTGTTCTGTAGTCAGTATGAAACAACTCTGGTGTTCTGTTCTGGCGTTCTGTAGTCAGAATGAAACAACTCTGGTGTTCTGTAGTCAGAATGAAACAACTCTGGTGTTCTGTAGTCAGAATGAAACATCTCTGGTGTTTTGTAGTCAGAATGAAACATCTCTGGTGTTCTGTAGTCAGAATGAAACATCTCTGGTGTTCTGTAGTCAGAATGAAACATCTCTGGTGTTCTGTAGTCAGAATGAAACATCTCTGGTGTTCTGTAGTCAGAATGAAACATCTCTGGTGTTCTGTAGTCAGAATGAAACAACTCTGGTGTTCTGTAGTCAGTATGAAACAACTCTGGTGTTCTGTAGTCAGAATGAAACAACTCTGGTGTTCTGTAGTCAGAATGAAACAACTCTGGTGTTCTGTAGTCAGTATGAAACAACTCTGGTGTTCTGTAGTCAGTATGAAACAACTCTGGTGTTCTGTAGTCAGAATGAAACAACTCTGGTGTTCTGTAGTCAGTATGAAACAACTCTGGTGTTCTGTAGTCAGAATGAAACAACTCTGGTGTTCTGTAGTCAGTATGAAACAACTCTGGTGTTCTGTAGTCAGTATGAAACAACTCTGGTGTTCTGTAGTCAGTATGAAACAACTCTGGTGTTCTGTAGTCAGAATGAAACAACTCTGGTGTTCTGTAGTCAGAATGAAACAACTCTGGTGTTCTGTAGTCAGTATGAAACAACTCTGGTGTTCTGTAGTCAGTATGAAACAACTCTGGTGTTCTGTAGTCAGTATGAAACAACTCTGGTGTTCTGTAGTCAGTATGAAACAACTCTGGTGTTCTGTAGTCAGAATGAAACAACTCTGGTGTTCTGTAGTCAGTATGAAACAACTCTGGTGTTCTGTAGTCAGTATGAAACAACTCTGGTGTTCTGTAGTCAGTATGAAACAACTCTGGTGTTCTGTAGTCAGAATTAAACAACTCTGGTGTTCTGTAGTCAGAATGAAACAACTCTGGTGTTCTGTAGTCAGTATGAAACAACTCTGGTGTTCTGTAGTCAGTATGAAACAACTCTGGTGTTCTGTAGTCAGTATGAAACAACTCTGGTGTTCTGTAGTCAGTATGAAACAACTCTGGTGTTCTGTAGTCAGTATGAAACAACTCTGGTGTTCTGTAGTCAGTATGAAACAACTCTGGTGTTCTGTAGTCAGTATGAAACAACTCTGGTGTTCTGTAGTCAGTATGAAACATCTCTGGTGTTCTGTAGTCAGAATGAAACATCTCTGGTGTTCTGTAGTCAGAATGAAACATCTCTGGTGTTCTGTAGTCAGAATGAAACATCTCTGGTGTTCTGTAGTCAGAATGAAACAACTCTGGTGTTCTGTAGTCAGTATGAAACAACTCTGGTGTTCTGTAGTCAGAATGAAACAACTCTGGTGTTCTGTAGTCAGTATGAAACATCTCTGGTGTTCTGTAGTCAGTATGAAACAACTCTGGTGTTCTGTAGTCAGTATGAAACAACTCTGGTGTTCTGTAGTCAGAATGAAACAACTCTGGTGTTCTGTAGTCAGTATGAAACAACTCTGATGTTCTGTAGTCAGTATGAAACAACTCTGGTGTTCTGTAGTCAGTATGAAACAACTCTGGTGTTCTGTAGTCAGAATGAAACAACTCTGGTGTTCTGTAGTCAGTATGAAACATCTCTGGTGTTCTGTAGTCAGAATTAAACAACTCTGGTGTTCTGTAGTCAGAATGAAACAACTCTGGTGTTCTGTAGTCAGTATGAAACAACTCTGGTGTTCTGTAGTCAGTATGAAACAACTCTGGTGTTCTGTAGTCAGAATGAAACAACTCTGGTGTTCTGTAGTCAGTATGAAACAACTCTGGTGTTCTGTAGTCAGTATGAAACAACTCTGGTGTTCTGTAGTCAGAATGAAACAACTCTGGTGTTCTGTAGTCAGAATGAAACAACTCTGGTGTTCTGTAGTCAGTATGAAACAACTCTGGTGTTCTGTAGTCAGTATGAAACAACTCTGGTGTTCTGTAGTCAGTATAAAACAACTCTGGTGTTCTTTAGTCAGTATGAAACAACTCTGGTGTTCTGTAGTCAGTATGAAACATCTCTGGTGTTCTGTAGTCAGAATGAAACATCTCTGGTGTTCTGTAGTCAGAATGAAACATCTCTGGTGTTCTGTAGTCAGAATGAAACATCTCTGGTGTTCTGTAGTCAGAATGAAACAACTCTGGTGTTCTGTAGTCAGTATGAAACAACTCTGGTGTTCTGTAGTCAGAATGAAAAAACTCTGGTGTTCTGTAGTCAGTATGAAACAACTCTGGTGTTCTGTAGTCAGTATGAAACAACTCTGGTGTTCTGTAGTCAGAATGAAACAACTCTGGTGTTCTGTAGTCAGTATGAAACAACTCTGGTGTTCTGTAGTCAGTATGAAACAACTCTGGTGTTCTGTAGTCAGTATGAAACAACTCTGGTGTTCTGTAGTCAGAATGAAACAACTCTGGTGTTCTGTAGTCAGTATGAAACAACTCTGGTGTTCTGTAGTCAGTATGAAACAACTCTGGTGTTCTGTAGTCAGTATAAAACAACTCTGGTGTTCTT
>NW_026602585.1:10000-14539 GCF_029448725.1 Salvelinus fontinalis
AGTACACGTCCCTGGGCCTGGAAATGGTTGATCTCCCCCTCTAGGTTCGAGAAGCTGTCTTCATTAAAGGGGATTCTAGTGGGGGGATATACAGTAGGATGGAGAAGCTGTCTTCATTAAAGTATGGGGATTCTAGTGGGGGGATATACAGTAGGATGGAGAAGCTGTCTTCATTAAAGGGGATTCTACTGGGGGGATATACAGTAGGATGGAGAAGCTGTCTTCATTAAAGGGGATGCTACTGGGGGGATATACAGTAGGATGGAGAAGCTGTCTTCATTAAAGGGGATTCTAGTGGGGGGATATACAGTAGGATGGAGAAGCTGTCTTCATTAAAGGGGATGCTACTGGGGGGATATACAGTAGGATGGAGAAGCTGTCTTCATTAAAGGGGATTCTACTGGGGGGATATACAGTAGGATGGAGAAGCTGTCTTCATTAAAGGGGATGCTACTGGGGGGATATACAGTAGGATGGAGAAGCTGTCTTCATTAAAGGGGATTCTAGTGGGGGGATATAGGTAGCACACAGGAGGACAATTTTCTCTGTTGACATCATTTCAATATTAATTTCTAGCCAGATGTAAAATGTTCCTGTTTTGATTAATTTAATAGAGTGGGTTAGGTCTGCTTTATAGCAAATGAGCAAACCCCCTGAGTCTCTTCCCTGTTTCACACCTGGTAGTGTGGTGGATGGGACTACCAGCTCTCTGTAACCTAGAGGACAACCAGTGGGTCCGTCTCCTCTATACCACCCACCTGGTAGTGTGGTGGATGGGACTACCAGCTCTCTGTAACCTAGAGGACAACCAGTGGGTCTGTCTCCTCTATACCACCCACCTGGTAGTGTGGTGGATGGGACTACCAGCTCTCTGTAACCTAGAGGACAACCAGTGGGTCCGTCTCCTCTATACCACCCACCTGGTAGTGTGGTGGATGGGACTACCAGCTCTCTGTAACCTAGAGGGCAACCAGTGGGTCCGTCTCCTCTATACCAACCACCTGGTAGTGTGGTGGATGGGACTACCAGCTCTCTGTAACATAGAGGGCAACCAGTGGGTCCGTCTCCTCTATACCACCCACCTGGTAGTGTGGTGGATGGGACTACCAACTCTCTGTAACCTAGAGGGCAACCAGTGGGTCCGTCTCCTCTATACCAACCACCTGGTAGTGTGGTGAATGGGACTACCAGCTCTCTGTAACCTAGAGGGCAACCAGTGGGTCCGTCTCCTCTATACCACCCACCTGGTAGTGTGGTGGATGGGACTACCAGCTCTCTGTAACCTAGAGGGCAACCAGTGGGTCCGTCTCCTCTATACCACCCACCTGGTAGTGTGGTGGATGGGACTACCAGCTCTCTGTAACCTAGAGTACAACCAGTGGGTCCGTCTCCTCTATACCACCCACCTGGTAGTGTGGTGGATGGGACTACGAGCTCTCTGTAACCTAGAGGGCAACCAGTGGGTCCGTCTCCTCTATACCAACCACCTGGTAGTGTGGTGGATGGGACTACCAGCTCTCTGTAACCTAGAGGGCAACCAGTGGGTCCGTCTCCTCTATACCACCCACCTGGTAGTGTGGTGGATGGGACTACCAGCTCTCTGTAACCTAGAGGTTAACCAGTGGGTCCGTCTCCTCTATACCACCCACCTGGTAGTGTGGTGGATGGGACTACCAGCTCTCTGTAACCTAGAGGGCAACCAGTGGGTCCGTCTCCTCTATACCACCCACCTGGTAGTGTGGTGGATGGGACTACCAGCTCTCTGTAACCTAGAGGGCAACCAGTGGGTCCGTCTCCTCTATACCACCCACCTGGTAGTGTGGTGGATGGGACTACCAGCTCTCTGCAACCTAGAGGGCAACCAGTGGGTCCGTCTCCTCTATACCACCCACCTGGTAGTGTGGTGGATGGGACTACCAGCTCTCTGTAACCTAGAGGGCAACCAGTGGGTCCGTCTCCTCTATACCACCCACCTGGTAGTGTGGTGGATGGGACTACCAGCTCTCTGTAACCTAGAGGGCAACCAGTGGGTCCGTCTCCTCTATACCACCCACCTGGTAGTGTGGTGGATGGGACTACCAGCTCTCTGTAACCTAGAGGGCAACCAGTGGGTCCGTCTCCTCTATACCAACCACCTGGTAGTGTGGTGGATGGGACTACCAGCTCTCTGTAACCTAGAGGGCAACCAGTGGGTCCGTCTCCTCTATACCACCCACCTGGTAGTGTGGTGGATGGGACTACCAGCTCTCTGTAACCTAGAGGGCAACCAGTGGGTCCGTCTCCTCTATACCACCCACCTGGTAGTGTGGTGGATGGGACTACCAGCTCTCTGTAACCTAGAGGGCAACCAGTGGGTCCGTCTCCTCTATACCAACCACCTGGTAGTGTGGTGGATGGGACTACCAGCTCTCTGTAACCTAGAGGACAACCAGTGGGTCCGTCTCCTCTATACCACCCACCTGGTAGTGTGGTGGATGGGACTACCAGCTCTCTGTAACCTAGAGGGCAACCAGTGGGTCCGTCTCCTCTATACCACCCACCTGGTAGTGTGGTGGATGGGACTACCAGCTCTCTGTAACCTAGAGGGCAACCAGTGGGTTCGTCTCCTCTATACCACCCACCTGGTAGTGTGGTGGATGGGACTACCAGCTCTCTGTAACCTAGAGGGCAACCAGTGGGTCCGTCTCCTCTATACCAACCACCTGGTAGTGTGGTGGATGGGACTACCAGCTCTCTGTAACCTAGAGGACAACCAGTGGGTCCGTCTCCTCTATACCACCCACCTGGTAGTGTGGTGGATGGGACTACCAGCTCTCTGTAACCTAGTGGACAACCAGTGGGTCCGTCTCCTCTATACCACCCACCTGGTAGTGTGGTGGATGGGACTACCAGCTCTCTGTAACCTAGAGGGCAACCAGTGGGTCCGTCTCCTCTATACCACCCACCTGGTAGTGTGGTGGATGGGACTACCAGCTCTCTGTAACCTAGAGGGCAACCAGTGGGTCCGTCTCCTCTATACCACCCACCTGGTAGTGTGGTGGATGGGACTACCAGCTCTCTGTAACCTAGAGGGCAACCAGTGGGTCCGTCTCCTCTATACCACCCACCTGGTAGTGTGGTGGATGGGACTACCAGCTCTCTGTAACCTAGAGGTCAACCAGTAGGTCCGTCTCCTCTATACCACCCACCTGGTAGTGTGGTGGATGGGACTACCAGCTCTCTGTAACCTAGAGGACAACCAGTGGGTCCATCTCCTCTATACCACCCACCTGGTAGTGTGGTGGATGGGACTACCAGCTCTCTGTAACCTATAGGGCAACCAGTGGGTCCGTCTCCTCTATACCACCCACCGGGTAGTGTGGTGGATAGGACTACCAGCTCTCTGTAACCTAGAGGACAACCAGTGGGTCCGTCTCCTCTATACCACCCACCTGGTAGTGTGGTGGATGGGACTACCAGCTCTCTGTAACCTAGAGGACAACTTGTGGGTCCGTCTCCTCTATACCACCCACCTGGTAGTGTGGTGGATGGGACTACCAGCTCTCTGTAACCTAGAGGGCAACCAGTGGGTTCGTCTCCTCTATACCACCCACCTGGTAGTGTGGTGGATGGGACTACCAGCTCTCTGTAACCTAGAGGGCAACCAGTGGGTCTGTCTCCTCTATACCACCCACCTGGTAGCTTGGTGGATGGGACTACCAGCTCTCTGTAACCTAGAGGACAACCAGTGGGTCCGTCTCCTCTATACCACATCCTCATCGGCAGACTCGACAGCCTTGGTTTCTCTAATGATTGCCTCGCCTGGTTCACCAACTACTTCTCTGATCGAGTTCAGTGTGTCAAATCGGAGGGTCTGTTGTCCGGACCTCTGGCAGTCTCTATGGGGGTGCCACAGGGTTCAATTCTTGGACCGACTCTCTTCTCTGTTTACATCAATGATGTCGCTCTTGCTGCTGGTGAGTCTCTGATCCACCTCTACGCAGACGACACTATTCTGTATACTTCTGGCCCTTCTCTTGACACTGTGTTAACAACCCTCCAGGCGAGCTTCAATGCCATACAACTCTCCTTCCGTGGCCTCCAATTGCTCTTAAATACAAGTAAAACTAAATGCATGCTCTTCAACCGATCGCTGCATGCACCTGCCCTTCTGTCCAGCATCACTACTCTGGACGGCTCTGACTTAGAATATGTGGACAACTACAAATACCTAGGTATCTGGTTAGACTGTAAACTCTCCTTCCAGACTCACATCAAGCATCTCCAATCCAAAGTTAAATCTAGAATCGGCTTCCTATTCCGCAACAAAGCATCCTTCACTCATGCTGCCAAACATACCCTTGTAAAACTGACCATCCTACCAATCCTCGACTTCGGTGATGTCATTTACAAAATAGCCTCCAAAACCCTACTCAATAAATTGGATGCAGTCTATCACAGTGCCATCCGTTTTGTCACCAAAGCCCCATATCCTGTTGGGGATGGGGGCGCTGTTTAGACTATTTATGCTAATGTGGCTAATTTTTTTAACGGCTTCCC
>NW_026602586.1:0-14523 GCF_029448725.1 Salvelinus fontinalis
TTGGTATTTAACATGGTCTTTATGCACTACATCGGGACAAAGCTACTGACAAGAAGACAAGGTATTTAACATGGTCTTTATGCACTACATCGGGACAAAGCTACTGACAAGAAGACAAGGTATTTAACATGGTCTTTATGCACTACATCGGGACAAAGCTACTGACAAGAAGACAAGGTATTTAACATGGTCTTTATGCACTACATCGGGACAAAGCTACTGACAAGAAGACAAGGTATTTAACATGGTCTTTATGCACTACATCGGGACAAAGCTACTGACAAGAAGACAAGGTATTTAACATGGTCTTTATGCACTACATCGGGACAAAGCTACTGACAAGAAGACAAGGTATTTAACATGGTCTTTATGCACTACATCGGGACAAAGCTACTGACAAGAAGACAAGGTATTTAACATGGTCTTTATGCACTACATCGGGACAAAGCTACTGACAAGAAGACAAGGTATTTAACATGGTCTTTATGTACTACATCGGGACAAAGCTACTGACAAGAAGACAAGGTATTTAACATGGTCTTTATGCACTACATCGGGACAAAGCTACTGACAAGAAGACAAGGTATTTAACATGGTCTTTATGCACTACATCGGGACAAAGCTACTGACAAGAAGACAAGGTATTTAACATGGTCTTTATGCACTACATCGGGACAAAGCTACTGACAAGAAGACAAGGTATTTAACATGGTCTTTATGCACGACATCGGGACAAAGCTACTGACAAGAAGACAAGGTATTTAACATGGTCTTTATGCACTACATCGGGACAAAGCTACTGACAAGAAGACAAGGTATTTAACATGGTCTTTATGCACTACATCGGGACAAAGCTACTGACAAGAAGACAAGGTATTTAACATGGTCTTTATGCACTACATCGGGACAAAGCTACTGACAAGAAGACAAGGTATTTAACATGGTCTTTATGCACTACATCTGGACAAAGCTACTGACAAGAAGACAGCCATAGAAATGGAATCATATTCTATGACTTCACATCATATGTAGGTGGCCAACTTTCCAAGTAGTTGGTATAACCTCACCTCACCCTGTCCTGCAATCCTTCTATAGCTCTCAGTTTACCTCACCTCACCCTGCGATCCTTCTAGAGCTCAGTTTACCTCACCCTGCCCTGCGATCCTTCTAGAGCTCAGTTTACCTCACCTCACCCTGTGATCCTTCTAGAGCTCAGTTTACCTCACCTCACCCTGCGATCCTTCTAGAGCTCAGTTTACCTCACCTCACCCTGCGATCCTTCTAGAGCTCAGTTTACCTCACCTCACCCTGCGATCCTTCTAGAGCTCAGTTTACCTCACCTCACCCTGTGATCCTTCTAGAGCTCAGTTTACCTCACCTCACCCTGCGATCCTTCTAGAGCTCAGTTTACCTCACCTCACCCTGCGATCCTTCTAGAGCTCAGTTTACCTCACCTCACCCTGTGATCCTTCTAGAGCTCAGTTTACCTCACCTCACCCTGCGATCCTTCTAGAGCTCAGTTTACCTCACCTCACCCTGCGATCCTTATAGAGCTCAGTTTACCTCACCTCACCCTGCGGTCCTTCTAGAGCTCAGTTTACCTCACCTCACCCTGCGATCCTTCTAGAGCTCAGTTTACCTCACCCTGTGATCCTTCTAGAGCTCAGTTTACCTCACCTCACCCTGCGATCCTTCTATAGCTCACAGTTTACCTCACTCTGCAATGCTTATATAGCTCTCAGTTTACCTCACCTTACTCTGCAATGCTTATATAGCTTTCAGTTTACCTCACTCTGCGATCCTTCTATAGCTCTCAGTTTACCTCACCTCACTGCGATCCTTATATAGCTCTATTTACCTCACCTCACCCTGCAATCCTTCTATAGCTCAGTTTACCTCACCCTGCGATCCTTCTATAGCTCTCAGTTTACCTCACCTCACCCTGCGATCCTTATATACCTCACAGTTTACCTCACCCTGCGATCCTTCTATAGCTCTCAGTTTACCTCACCTCACTCTGCGATCCTTATATAGCTCTGTTTACCTCACCCTGCGATCCTTCTATAGCTCTCAGTTTACCTCACCCTGCGATCCTTCTATAGCTCTCAGTTTACCTCACCCTGCGATCCTTCTATAGCTCTCAGTTTACCTCATCTCACCCTACGATCCTTCTATAGCTCTCAGTTTACCTCACCCTGCGATCCTTCTATAGCTCTCAGTTTACCTCACCTCACTCTGCAATCCTTCTATAGCTCTCAGTTTACCTCACCTCACTCTGCGATCCTTCTAAAGCTCAGTTTACCTCACCTCCCCCTGCGATCCTTCTAGAGCTCAGTTTACCTCACCCTGCGATCCTTCTATAGCTCTCAGTTTACCTCACCTCACTCTGCAATCCTTCTATAGCTCTCAGTTTACCTCACCTCACTCTGCGATCCTTCTATAGCTCTCAGTTTACCTCACCTCACTCTGCAATCCTTCTATAGCTCTGTTTACCTCACCTCACCCTGCGATGCTTCTATAGCTCTCAGTTTACCTCACTCTGCGATCCTTCTAAAGCTCAGTTTACCTCACCTCCCCCTGCGATCCTTCTAGAGCTCAGTTTACCTCACCCTGCGATGCTTCTATAGCTCTCAGTTTACCTCACCCTGTGATCCTTCTAAAACTCAGTTTACCTCACCTCACCCTGCGATCCTTCTATAGCTCAGTTTACCTCACCCTTCGATCTTTATATAGCTCAGTCTACCTCACCCCTCGATCCTTCTATACCTCACAGTTTACCTCACCCTGCCATCCTTCTATAGCTCTCAGTTTACCTCACCTCACTCTGCGATCCTTATATACCTCACAGTTTACCTCACCCTGCGATCCTTCTATAGCTCTCAGTTTACCTCACTCTGCGATGCTTCTATAGCTCTCAGTGGTAGTTACAGCTCACCAATACTTGTGTTTTTTTTAAAACATGATGGTTTAAAGGCTGCTGTCTCTCACCCTGATCTCTTTGGGATGCTCTCCCTCTGTAGCTAACAGTGGAAGCATCACCTCACCACGACACTAAAGTCCTCCTCACCCTGATCTCTTTGGGATGCTCTCCCTCTGTAGCTAACAGTGGAAGCATCACCTCACCACGACACTAAAGTCCTCCTCACCCTGATCTCTTTGGGATGCTCTATCTCTCTGTAGCTAACAGTGGAAGCATCACCTCACCACTACACTAAAGTCCTCCTCACCCTGATCTCTTTGGGATGCTCTCTCTCTCTGTAGCTAACAGTGGAAGCATCACCTCACCACTACACTAAAGTCCTCCTCACCCTGATCTCTTTGGGATGCTCTCTCTCTCTGTAGCTAACAGTGGAAGCATCACCTCACCACTACACTAAAGTCCTCCTCACCCTGATCTCTTTGGGATGCTCTCCCTCTGCGATCCGCACCATCCACAGGAACTTGTTGATGTCATCACCAGAGTAGCCAATCACACCTCCGAAGATAATAAGCACGTAGTCCACGTCCAAAGACTTCATGATCTCATACGCTGCACTCTCATTGGACGACATGGCCTTGCCCACCTGAACACACACAGACAGAGAGAGAGAGACAGAGACAGAGAGGGGGAGGGAGAGAGAGACAGAGAGGAGGGGGAGGGAGAGAGAGAGGGAGAGAGAGAGAGAGAGCGAGGGGGAGGGAGAGAGAGACAGAGACGAGGGGGAGGGAGAGAGAGACAGAGAGGGGGAGGGAGAGAGGGAGAGAGAGACAGAGAGGGGGAGGGAGAGAGAGACAGAGAGGAGGGGGAGGGAGAGAGAGACAGAGAGGAGGGGGAGGGAGAGAGAGAGGGGTTGGAGAGAGGGAGAGCGGGGGAGAGAGAGACAGAGACGAGGGGGAGGGAGAAAGGGGGAGGGAGAGAGAGAGAGGGGAGGGAGAGAGAGACGGGGAAGGAGAGAGAAACAGAGAGGAGGGGGGGAGAGAGGGGGAGGGAGAGCGAGAGTGACAGAGAGAAAGACAGAGGAGGGGGAGAGAGAGAGAGACAGAGAGAGGAGGGCGAGGGGGAGAGAGAGACAGAGACAGAGAGGAGGGGGAGGGAGAGAGAGAGAGAGAGGGGGAGGGAGAGAGAGGGACAGAGAGGAGGGGGAGGGAGAGAGAGAGAGACAGAGAGACAGAGAGACAGAGAGAGAGCGAGGGAGAGAGAGAGACAGAGAGGGGGAGGGAGAGACAGAGAGAGAGAGTGAGGAGGGGGAGAGAGAGAGACAGAGAGACAGAGAGAGAGAGAGGAGGGGGAGAGAGAGAGAGAGAGCGAGAGGGGAAGGGAGAGTGACAGAGAGAAAGACAGAGGAGGGGGAGAGAGAGAGAGACAGAGAGAGGAGGGCGAGGGGGAGAGAGAGACAGAGAGGAGGGGGAGGGAGAGAGAGAGAGAGAGGGGGAGGGAGAGAGAGGGACAGAGAGGAGGGGGAGGGAGAGAGAGAGAGAGAGAGCGAGAGAGACAGAGAGAGAGCGAGGGAGAGAGAGAGAGACAGAGAGGGGGAGGGAGAGACAGAGAGAGAGAGTGAGGAGGGGGAGAGAGAGAGAGAGAGAGCGAGAGGGGAAGGGAGAGAGACAGAGAGAGAGAGGAGGGGGAGAGAGAGAGACAGAGGATGAATAACACATGTCCACATGGTGGCGCCAGAGACACATTCTTATTTTGCCTGCCTCCTACAAACTATGTTGAGATTTAAGACCCACTTGAAATTGATCACATTTTAGATTAATTAATAGATTTACTGTTTTGATTGATCGATTGTGAGAATAATACGAAATGCACTTTAAAATAAAGTTTGATTCATTCATTGACTGAGTGATCAAGATCCAATAATTGCTGGGAGATCGATCCAAGCAGCTGCGGGAGAGATCTCTCTCTCTCTCTGTGATTTCACAGGGAACAACTCCAAGAATAAATGTTTCCATGGTTATATAGTGGGAGGTGATAATACGAATGGTTTACACAACAGGTATTTTATACAAGCAACAGTTCCAGAACACAATGTCCTTGTGTTAGGATGCAGATAAACCAGGAGTCTAAGGAAGACACATCCCAGTCAAACATATGGGTTTTATTTAACTAGGCAAGTCAGTTAAGAACAAATTCTTATTTACAATTACAAATTCTTATTTACAATGACGGCCTACCAGTAAACAACTGCCTTGTTCAGGGGCAGAACGACAGATTTTTACCTTGTCAGCTCAGGGATTAGATCTTGCGACCTCTCGGTTACTAGTCCAACGCTCTAACCACTAGGCTACTTGTCTCCCCCCGACCTATCCTCAACATATCTCCACCCGGCACAGCCAGAAGAGAACTGGCCACCCCTCATAGCCTGGTTCCTCTCTAGGTTTCTTCCTAGGTTTTGGCCTTTCTAGGGAGTTTTTCCCTAGCCACCGTGCTTCTACACCTGCATTGCTTGCTGTTTGGGGGGTTTTAGGCTGGGTTTCTGTACAGCACTTCGACATATTAGCTGATGTACGAAGGGCTATATAAAATAAACTTGATTTGATGTGAGAAGTGACAACAGCTCAGTCCGTATTCCGACATCACAACAGGGTCTTTACCAGCGCTATATGACTGTTGTTCCAGGTGTTGTTGTCCACTAGCGTGGTCCGATTGGCCATCCCTGCTATCTGATAGCCGTAGTCCCACCACGACATCACTCTGGCCTGCTCCTCTGTGTTCTGCCTTAGCCAATAGTAGGCCTCGCGGAAATCATCTAGAATATTCCTCGACCTGGGTAGAGAAGAGCGGAGAGAAACACAGAGAGAGAGAGAACAAATTTATTAAGGAATGGGTCATTGTTTACAAGTTCCTAGTGATCCCATAAAGCTTATTATATTCTGTGGTTTGGTGAGAGAGAAAGAAACAGAGAGAGAGAGAGAGCGTGAGAGTGAGAGAGACAGAGACAGAGACAGAGAGACAGAGAGACAGAGAGAGAGAGAGAGAGAGAGAGAGACAGAGAGACAGAGAGACAGAGAGGAAACAACAGTTCAAGAGGAAACTAATCAACTGAAGAGAGTGAGTCAGTGTGTGTGTGGTCTTACCCATCGTTGTTATAAGAGGCCAGTACAACACTAGGGCTGGAGTAGGCGTTACTGGTAACCCAGGTGCAGTGGACAGCGAACATCATGAGCAGCATCAGCATCAACATGGTGACGATACTCTTAATGTTGGGTCCCAGACCTTCCTCTGTCTTCTCCTGCTCTGAGACGTGCTTACGGACCCTCCCAGCCTTCACAGGGACACAGGAACACACAGATATAAGTGACACACGACTAAAACATTTCCTACATTTCCTCAAATACTTTCCACCTTCTCCACTACTTTCCCGTCGATGTGGATAAGAGGGTGCTCCCTCTGCTGTTTCCTGAAGTCCACAATCATTTCCTTTATTTTGTTGACGTTGAGTGTGAGGTTATTTTCCTGACACCACACTCCGAGGGCCCTCACCTCCTCCCTGTAGGCCGTCTCGTCATTGTTGGTAATCAAGCCCACTACTGTTGTGTCGTCCGCAAACTTGATGATTGAGTTGGAGATGTGCGTGGCCACGCAGTCGTGTGTGAACAGGAAGTACAGGAGGAGGTTGAGCATTCACGGATCTTTTGGGGCGGTAAGCAAACTGAAGTGTGTCTAGGGTGTCAGGTAAGGTGGAGGTGATATGATCCTTGACTAGTCTCTCAAAGCACTTCATGATGACAGAAGTGAGTGCTACGGGGCGATAGTCATTTAGTTCAGTTATCTTTGCTTTCTTGTGAACAGGAACAATGGTGGCCATCTTGAAGCAAATGGGAACAGCAGACTGGGATAGGGAGAGATTAAATATGTCCGTAAACACACCAGCCAGCTGGTCTGTGCATGCTCTGAGGACGCGGCTAGGGATGCCATCTGGGCCGGCAGCCTTGCAAGGGTTAACACGCTTAAATGTCTTACTCACGTCGGCCACGGAGAAGGAGAGCCCCCAGTCCTTGGTAGCGGGCCGCGTCGGTGGCACTGTGTTAAACTCAAAGCGGGGGAAGAAGGAGAGCCCCCAGTCCTTGGTAGCGGGCCGCGTCGGTGGCACTGTGTTAAACTCAAAGAGGGGGAAGAAGGAGAGCCCACAGTCCTTGGTAGCGGGCCGCGTCGGTGGCACTGTGTTAACCTCAAAGCGGGGGAAGAAGGAGAGCCCCCAGTCCTTGGTAGCGGGCCGCGTCGGTGGCAGTGTGTTAAACTCAAAGCGGGGGAAGAAGGAGAGCCCACAGTCCTTGGTAGCGGGCCGCGTCGGTGGCACTGTGTTAACCTCAAAGCGGGGGAAGAAGGAGAGCCCCCAGTCCTTGGTAGTGGGCCGCGTCGGTGGCACTGTGTTAAACTCAAAGCGGGGGAAGAAGGAGAGCCCCCAGTCCTTGGTAGTGGGCCGCGTCGGTGGCACTGTGTTAAACTCAAAGCGGGGGAAGAAGGAGAGCCCACAGTCCTTGGTAGTGGGCCGCGTCGGTGGCACTGTGTTAAACTCAAAGCGGGGGAAGAAGGAGAGCCCCCAGTCCTTGGTAGTGGGCCGCGTCGGTGGCACTGTGTTAAACTCAAAGCGGGGGAAGAAGGAGAGCCCACAGTCCTTGGTAGTGGGCCGCGTCGGTGGCAGTGTGTTAAACTCAAAGCGGGGGAAGAAGGTGTTTAGTTTGTCCGGGAGCAAGACGTCAGTGTCCACGACATGGCTGGTTTTCCCTTTGTAGGCCGTGTTGTCTGTAGACCCTGCCACATACATCTCGTGTCTGAGCCGTTGAATTGCGACTCCACTTTGTCTCTATACTGACGTTTTGCCTGTTTGATTGTCCTACGGAGGGAATAACTACACTGTTTGTATTCAGCCATATTCCCAGTCACGTTGCCATGGTTAAATGCATTGGTTCGTGCTTTCCGTTTTGCACAAATGCAGCCATCTATCCACGGTTTCAGAACTGTACACTGAACGGTAAACTGACTATACCGAACTGTATACTGAATACTGACTATACTAAACTGAATACTGACTATACTGAATACTGACTATACCGAACTGTATACTGAGTGCTGACTATACTGAACTGAATACTGAATAATCACTATACTAAAATGAATACTGAATACTGACTATACTAAACTGTATACTGAATACTGACTATACTGAACTGAATACTGAATACTGAATATACTGAACTGAATACTGAATACTGACTATACTGAACTGAATACTGAATACTGACTATACTGAACTGAATACTGAATACTGAGTATACTGAACTGTATACTGAATACTGACTATACTGAACTGAATACTGGATACTGACTATACTGAACTGAATACTGAATACTGAATATACTGAACTGAATACTGACTATACTGAACTGTATACTGAATACTGACTATACTAAACTGAATACTGACTATACTGAATACTGACTATACTGAACTGAATACTGAATACTGACTATACTGAACTGAATACTGACTATACTGAACTGAATACTGACTATACTGAACTGAATACTGAATACTGACTATACTAAACTGAATACTGACTATACTGAATACTGACTATACTGAATACTGAACTGTATACTGAATACTGAACTGTATACTGAATACTGAACTGAATACTGACTATACTGAACTGAATACTGGATACTGACTATACTGAACTGAATACTGAATACTGACTATACTGAGCTGAATACTGACTATACTGAACTGAATACTGAATACTGACTATACTGAACTGAATATTGAATACTGACTATGCTGAACTGAATACTGAATACTGACTATACTGAACTGAATACTGAATATAGACTATACTGAACTGAATACTGACTATACTGAACTGAATACTGAATACTGACTATACTGAACTGAATACTGGATACTGACTATACTGAACTGAATACTGAATACTGACTATACTGAACTGAATACTGGATACTGACTATACTGAACTGAATACTGAATACTGACTATACTGAGCTGAATACTGACTATACTGAACTGAATACTGAAGACTGACTATACTGAACTGAATACTGAATACTGACTATGCTGAACTGAATACTGAATACTGACTATACTGAACTGAATACTGAATACTGACTATACTGAACTGAATACTGACTATACTGAACTGAATACTGAATACTGACTATGCTGAACTGAATACTGACTATACTTAACTGAATACTGCATACTGACTATACTGAACTGAATACTGAATACTGACTATACTGAACTGAATACTGAATATACTGAACTGAATACTGACTATACTGAACTGTATACTGAATACTGACTATACTGAACTGAATACTGAATACTGACTATACTGAACTGACTACTGACTATACTGAACTGAATACTGAATATACTGAACTGAATACTGAATACTGACTATACTGAACTGAATACTGAATACTGAACTGATTACTGAATATACTGAACTGAATACTGCATACTGACTATACTGAACTGAATACTGAATATACTGAACTGAATACTGAATACTGACTATACTGAACTGAATACTGAATACTGAATATACTGAACTGAATACTGACTATACTGAACTGAATACCGAATACTGACTATACTGAACTGAATACTGACTATACTGAACTGAATACTGAATACTGACTATACTGAACTGAATACTGAATACTGACAGATGTCTCAAGTTTTGAGGTGCAATTGGCATGCTGACTGCAGGAATGAGAGCTGTTGCCAGAGAACTGCGTGTTAATTTCTCTATCATAAGCCGATTCCAACGTCGTTTTAGAGAATTTGGCAGTACGTCCAACCGGCCTCACAACCACAGACTGTAACCAGGCCAGCCCGGAACCTCCACATCCGGCTTCTTCACCTCCGTGATGGTCTGAGACCAGCCACCCGGACAGCTGATGAAACTGAGGAGTATTTTGGTCTGTAATAAAGACCTTTTGTGGAGAAAAACTCATTCTGATTGGCTGGGCCTCGCTCCACAGTGGGTGGGCCTGGCTGCCAAGTGGGTGGGCCTATGCCCTATGCCCAGAACAGGAAGGGTGTCAAGGCCCTGTAGAAAATAGGGAATAGGGTGTCAAGGCAAGGTCCAAAATAGGGAATAGGGTGTCAAGGCCCTGTCCAAAATAGGGAATAGGGTGCCAAGGCTCTGGCCAAAATAGGGAATAGGGTGTCAAGGCCCTGTCCAAAATAGGGAATAGGGTACCAAGGCTCTGGCCAAAATAGGGAATAGGGTGTCAAGGCCCTGTCCAAAAGTAGTGCACTACATATGAAACAGGGTACCAAAGCTCTGACTACTGCAGTGCAACGTAGTGCACTACAGTAGATAAGGATATCAAGGTACTAAAGCTCTGGCCAAAAGAAGTGGACTATGTAGGGAATAATGTACCATTTAGAACCCACACTCATACCTTATCATAGAGGTTTAAAGAGTTCCTCTTGTCATCCTCATACCTTATCATAGAGGTTTACAGAGTTCCTCTCGTCATCCTCATACCTTATCATAGAGGTTTACACAGTTCCTCTCGTCATCCTCATACCTTATCATAGAGGTTTACAGAGTTCCTCTTGTCATCCTCATACCTTATCATAGAGGTTTACAGAGTTCCTCTTGTCATCCTCATACCGTATCATAGAGGTTTACAGAGTTCCTCTTGTCATCCTCATACCTTATCATAGAGGTTTACAGAGTTCCTCTTGTCATCCTCATACCTTATCATAGAGGTTTACAGAGTTCCTCTCGTCATCCTCATACCGTATCATAGAGGTTTACAGAGTTCCTCTTGTCATCCTCATACCGTATCATAGAGGTTTACAGAGTTCCTCTTGTCATCCTCATACCTTATCATAGAGGTTTACAGAGTTCCTCTTGTCATCCTCATACCTTATCATAGAGGTTTACAGAGTTCCTCTCGTCATCCTCATACCTTATCATAGAGGTTTACAGAGTTCCTCTTGTCATCCTCATACCTTATCATAGAGGTTTACAGAGTTCCTCTCGTCATCCTCATACCTTATCATAGAGGTTTACAGAGTTCCTCTCGTCATCCTCATACCGTATCATAGAGGTTTACAGAGTT
This sequence comes from Salvelinus fontinalis, assembly GCF_029448725.1. Classification (NCBI taxonomy): domain Eukaryota; kingdom Metazoa; phylum Chordata; class Actinopteri; order Salmoniformes; family Salmonidae; genus Salvelinus; species Salvelinus fontinalis. Next base: position 11,087 of record NW_026602586.1, read on the forward strand.
CCTCTCGTCATCCTCATACCTTATCATAGAGGTTTACAGAGTTCCTCTTGTCATCCTCATACCTTATCATAGAGGTTTACAGAGTTCCTCTTGTCATCCTCATACCTTATCATAGAGGTTTCCAGAGTTCTTCTTGTCATCCTCATCACTACTGTCCTCTATGGGAGGACTCTCCCTCTTCATGTCGTCCCCTAGGTAGTGTTCAAACACGCTGGAGAAGGCTATAGCTGACAGCATGCACACTACGGGGGTCAGGGTCAACATCAGACGGACCATCACTCCAGCAAAGTAGACAGCGCTGATGGCATACAGGGCCACTAGGGGGAGAGAGAGAGAGCAGGGTTATAGTTTAACACACTGGGTTAAGGTTTAATACACTGGGTTAGGGTTTAATACACTGGGTTAGGGTTTAATACACTGGGTTAGGGTTTAATATACTGGGTTAGGGTTTAATACAATGGGTTAGGGTTTAATACACTGGGTTAAGGTTTAATATACTGGGTTAGGGTTTAATACAATGGGTTAGGGTTTAATACACTGGGTTAAGGTTTAATACACTGGGTTAGGGTTTAATATACTGGGTTAGGGTTTAATACACTGGGTTAAGGTTTAATATACTGGGTTAGGGTTTAATATACTGGGTTAGGGTTTAATACACTGGGTTAGGGTTTAATACACTGGGTTAGGGTTTAATATACTGGGTTAGGGTTTAATACACTGGGTTAGGGTTTAATACACTGGGTTAGGGTTTAATACACTGGGTTAGGGTTTAATACACTGGAATATGGTTTAATACACTGGAATATGGTTTAATACACTGGGTTAGGGTTTAATACACTGGGTTAGGGTTTAATACACTGGGTTAGGGTTTAATACACTGGGTTAGGGTTTAATACACTGGGTTAGGGTTTAATACACTGGGTTAGGGTTTAATATACTGGGTTAGGGTTTAATACACTGGGTTAGGGTTTAATATACTGGGTTAGGGTTTAATACACTGGGTTAGGGTTTAATACACTGGGTTAGGGTTTAATACACCGGGTTAGGGTTTAATACACCGGGTTAGGGTTTAATACACCGGGTTAGGGTTTAATACACCGGGTTATAGTTTAATACACCGGGTTAGGGTTTAATACACCGGGTTAGGGTTTAATACACCGGGTTAAGGTTTAATACACCGGGTTAGGGTTTAATATACTGGGTTAGGGTTTAATACACTGGGTTAGGGTTTAATACACTGGGTTAGGGTTTAATACACTGGGTTAGGGTTTAATATACTGGGTTAGGGTTTAATACACTGGGTTAGGGTTTAATACACTGGGATAGGGTTTAATACACTGGGTTAGGGTTTAATATACTGGGTTAGGGTTTAATACACTGGGTTAGGGTTTAATACACTGGGTTAGGGTTTAATACACTGGGTTAGGGTTTAATACACTGGGTTAGGGTTTAATACACTGGGTTAGGGTTTAATATACTGGGTTAGGGTTTAATATACTGGGTTAGGGTTTAATACACTGGGTTAGGGTTTAATACACTGGGTTAGGGTTTAATACACTGGGTTAGGGTTTAATACACTGGGTTAGGGTTTAATACACTGGGTTAGGGTTTAATACAATGGGTTAGGGTTTAATATACTGGGTTAGGGTTTAATACACTGGGTTAGGGTTTAATACACTGGGTTAGGGTTTAATACACTGGGTTATGGTTTAATACAATGGGTTAGGGTTTAATACACAGGGTTAAGGTTTAATACACTGGGTTAGGGTTTAATACACTGGGTTAGGGTTTAATACACTGGGTTAGGGTTTAATACACTGGGTTAGGGTTTAATACACTGGGTTAGGGTTTAATACACCGGGTTATAGTTTAATACACCGGGTTAGGGTTTAATACACCGGGTTAGGGTTTAATACACCGGGTTAAGGTTTAATACACCGGGTTAGGGTTTAATATACTGGGTTAGGGTTTAATACACTGGGTTAGGGTTTAATACACTGGGTTAGGGTTTAATACACTGGGTTAGGGTTTAATATACTGGGTTAGGGTTTAATACACTGGGTTAGGGTTTAATACACTGGGATAGGGTTTAATACACTGGGTTAGGGTTTAATATACTGGGTTAGGGTTTAATACACTGGGTTAGGGTTTAATACACTGGGTTAGGGTTTAATACACTGGGTTAGGGTTTAATACACTGGGTTAGGGTTTAATACACTGGGTTAGGGTTTAATATACTGGGTTAGGGTTTAATATACTGGGTTAGGGTTTAATACACTGGGTTAGGGTTTAATACACTGGGTTAGGGTTTAATACACTGGGTTAGGGTTTAATACACTGGGTTAGGGTTTAATACACTGGGTTAGGGTTTAATACAATGGGTTAGGGTTTAATATACTGGGTTAGGGTTTAATACACTGGGTTAGGGTTTAATACACTGGGTTAGGGTTTAATACACTGGGTTATGGTTTAATACAATGGGTTAGGGTTTAATACACAGGGTTAAGGTTTAATACACTGGGTTAGGGTTTAATACACTGGGTTAGGGTTTAATACACTGGGTTAGGGTTTAATACACTGGGTTAGGGTTTAATACACTGGGTTATAGTTTAGTACACTGGGTTATACACTGCTCAAAAAAATAAAGGGAACACTTAAACAACACAATGTAACTCCAAGTCAATCACACTTCTGTGAAATCAAACTGTCCACTTAGGAAGCAACACTGATTGACAATAAATTTCACATGCTGTTGTGCAAATGGAATAGACAAAAGGTGGAAATTATAGGCAATTAGCAAGACACCCCCAATAAAGGAGTGGTTCTGCAGGTGTTGACCACAGACCACTTCTCAGTTCCTATGCTTCCTGGCTGATGTTTTGGTCACTTTTGAATGCTGGCGGTGCTTTCACTCTAGTGGTAGCATGAGACGGAGTCTACAACCCACACAAGTGGCTCAGGTAGTGCAGCTCATCCAGGATGGCACATCAATGCGAGCTGTGGCAAGAAGGTTTGCTGTGTCTGTCAGCGTAGTGTCCAGAGCATGGAGGCGCTACCAGGAGACAGGCCAGTACATCAGGAGACGTGGAGGAGGCCGTAGGAGGGCAACAACCCAGCAGCAGGACCGCTACCGCCACCTTTGTGCAAGGAGGAGCACTTCCAGAGCCCTGCAAAATGACCTCCAGCAGGCCACAAATGTGAATCCGGCTTATGAGCTCCATCAGCAGCAGATTTTAATTTAGAATGGAATATTAATGTGTTTATGCAGCAAATCACATCTAACCAAATTGCATTGATTAGTTTCTCTACTCAAACTAAATCTCACAGAATGGTTTCATATTTTTCCTGTATCGTAGGGGAACCCATGTACTTAGATACGTATCAAATCCCCTTGAAAGGGAAAGACGCACATCCCTAGAGAGTAGGCTGTACAGCCC
>NW_026602587.1:0-14515 GCF_029448725.1 Salvelinus fontinalis
GGCCTCTGAAGCTGCCGCGACCGGCCCGTCTGACGACGCGGCCTCTGAAGCTGCCGCGACCGGCCCGTCTGACCATGCAATTGAGGAACTGTTGACTTCTGCATCTGAGCCCCCGTTGACCACAAACATGGATATCTGATGTGGGACATGGTGCTCGGGGTCCATGCAAGAGTTCATGGGTTTTCTAGTCCAGGTTGTGTGTGTAACTGCATTTTCTTGTTTTGGCTCAATTAAACGCTAACTGTAATACTTGTGTCCTCAGTATTGTTTTGACGGTTCCTACTTTGTGTTGAGGTCTATGACCTGACTGGGGTAATGTCAACATTTATTTTGCATTATGACCATGCTTTGGCATCAGCAATATGTCTACTTTGACCCCTGTGCTTAAATTACCATTTGACTTAAGCTACATTTGGTCAAATTATGCTAGTAGCATCACATGATGTGGAATGGGTTCTAGTTCATTTAAACTTGATGGTTGTGGAACTGAGTGTTTAGGGTTGGTACATATGAGGCTGCTAGAATCGGGGATAATGGTGTCAGTGCTAACTAATATCACGGTTGTCAACTTGCATTTAAATGACTCTGCTGGGTGTCTTCTCTCGTAACTGACTTGGTTTCCTATTAGTTAATAATTACATGTAAAACCAGCTCTGGTATCATTAGCACATCGTTTTGGCGGTTGGTCTTCATATCCCAGTTCTAATCCAAACTTTCAGGTTAAATTCAGGCTGTCCCTCACGTCTAGATCCAGCAGAGACTGAACCAGGACCTCCATAGCAAGGTGGTACGCCTGACTAGATATACAGTTCTAGACCAGAGTCTTTCAATCGGGAGCCCATTTTTGTTCCCGCCCAGCATCAACATCTGAGGTCCCTGCCAAGCGTGGGATTGAGAAACAAACCTGGAGGTTGATTAACTCAAATGGCAAAATAAGGAAATCATCACTGTGTAGAATATGCATGTATTTCTCACTAATCAGGAATAGATAGGAATTTGTGAGTCTCTCTGGACAGTCAACTTCCTGTGGTAAATCAACACCATGCCTGCATCCCAGATAGCACCCTATTCCCTATGTAGTTAACTACTTTTGATCAGGGCCTATAAGGATCTGGTTAAAAGTAGTGTACTAAATAGGGTACCAATTGTCATATGGAGACCACTACAGGAGCAGGTAGGCTTTACTCACAGCGAGGTGTAGAGGGCTGATGGGAGCTCTGACATCAAAGTCGTTTAGCATGTCTGTCCCTGAGGTTTCAATTAGTTGAGGAAAGACAAGGACAGCCAGTTCAGACTTGTAACATATTTACTTGGAAGGTTAGTCTAGTAGCATGTGAAACATGGTAAATCTGTGACCAGCGCCTGCAGACATACTGGGGTGTTGCATCCATACCTTAAACAAGCAAGTGTGAGAAAGTTACCAACTGGCACTTACATCTAAAGGTGTTTCACTTGCAATCTGGAAAAAGAACATCAAGAGTGACAATGCGTCCACGACAAACATGCAGCCACACCTTAAAACCTACTGTTGGGTTCTGAGAATATGAAATATACTAATTCATGTCACTGAGGGAGAGAGCTTAATGTATAACGGGGGTGTCTTGTATATTGGGGGTGTCTTGCTAATTGCCTATAATTTCCACCTTTTGTCTATTCCATTTGCACAACAGCATGTGAAATTTATTGTCAATCAGTGTTGCTTCCTAAGTGGACAGTTTGATTTCACAGAAGTGTGATTGACTTGGAGTTACATTGTGTTTAAGTGTTCCCTTTATTTTTTTGAGCAGTGTATAACGTTTACATTGTCAGGATATGTTATTGTTAGCCATCTGGGATCCTCTGGGATTTTTTGTTTATTTCACCTTTATTTAACCAGGTAAGCTAGTTGAGAACAAGTTCTCATTTACAACTGCGACCTGGCCAAGAGAAAGCAAAGCAGTGCGACACAAACAACACAGAGTTACACATGGAATAAACAAGCGTACAGTCAATAACACAATAGAAAAAAAGAAAGTCTATACAGGTGTGCAAATGGCGTGAGGAGGTAAGGCAATAAATAGGCCATAGTTTCAAAGTAATAAACATTTTGCAGACTAACACTGGAGTGATAGATGAGCAAGTAGTGATACTGGTGTGCAAAAGAGCAGTAAAGTAAATAAAAACAATATGGGGATGAGGTGGGTAGATTGGGGTGGGCTATTTACAGATGAACTATGTATAGCTGCAGTGATCGGTTAGCTGCTCAGATAGCTGATATTTAAAGTTAGTGAGTGAAATGTAAGTCTCCAGCTTCTGCGATTTTTGCAATTCGTTCCAGTCACTGGCAGCAGAGAACTGGAAGGAAAGGCGGCCAAAAGAGGTGTTGGCTTTGGGGATGACCAGTGAGATATACCTGCTGGAGCGCGTGCTACAGGTGGGTGTTGTTATCGTGACCAGTGAGCTGAGATAAGGCGGAGCTTTACCTAGCATAGACTTATAGATGACCTGGAGCCAGTGGGTCTGGCGACGAATATGTAGCGAGGGCCAGCCGACAAGAGCATACAGGTCGTAGTGGTGGGTGGTATAAGGGGCTTTGGTAACAACACGGATGGCACTGTGATAGACTGCATCCAGTTTGCTGAGTAGAGTATTGGAAGCTATTTTGTAGATGACATCGCCAAAGTCGAGGATTGGTAGGATAGTCAGTTTTACTAGGGTAAGTTTGGCGGCGTGAGTGGAGGCTTTGTTGCGAAATAGAAAGCCGATTCTAGATTTGATTTTGGATTGGAGATGTTTGATTTGAGTTTGGAAGGAAAGTTTAATCTAGCCAGACACCTTGGTATTTGTAGTTGTCCACGTATTCTAGGTCAGAACCGTCCAGAGTAGTGATGCTAGTCGGGCGGGCAGCGAACGGTTGAAAAGCATGCATTTGGTTTTACTAGCGTTTAAGAGCAGTTGGAGGCCATGGAAGGAGCGTTGGTGTTTAATTACAGCAGATACCTACCGGTAGCTCAAAAGTTGGAGCCAATTTTGTTGCTGTATTAACTGCATTTAAAGGTTGCGTGTACGTGCCTTTTTATTTCATGGCGACTAAGTACGGTTTGCTACGACGCACACCCTGAGCGTTCATCATGCGGCTAGAGAAGGCCTGTATGAACAGACTTCCTCAAGCTTCTCATAGAAATTTACCAGTTTCTTCCAATGGTTTATCCCATGTAAATCGGAGTGGGTGGGAAATCCTGGTCAAACTGTTCCTGCCCAAACCCTAGGTTAGCAGCGCTACAAGCAACTCTGGGAGAGCCTGGACCTGATAGCAACCTGCCAGCTAAGACAGGTTAGCCTTGACTTATTTTAACCTGAAAGTTTGGATTGGCACTGGGATATGAAGACAACCCGCCAAAACGATGGGCTAGTGATACGAGAGCTGGTTTTATATTTAAGCATTCACTAATAGGAAACCAAGTCAGTTACGAGAGAAGACACCCAGCAGTGTCATTTAAATGCAAGTTGACAACCGTGATATTAGTTGGCACTGACACCATTAAACCCGATTCTAGCAGCCTCATATGTACCAACCCCAAAAACTCAGTTCCACAAACATCAAGTTTAAATGAACAAGAACCCATTCCACATCATGTGATGCTACTAGCATGATTTGACCAAATGTAGCTTAAGTCAAATGGTAGTTTAAGCACAGGGGTCAAAGTAGACATATTGCTGATGCCAAAGCATGGTTATAATGCAAAATAAATGTTGCCATCACCAGTTACTCATGTCAGGTCAAAGACCTCAACTCCAAGTCAGAACCGTCAAAACAATACTGAGGACACAATTATTACAGTTAGCGTTTAATTGATGCCAAAACAAGAAAATGCAGTTACACACACAACCTGGACTAGAAAACCCATGAACACTTGCATGGACCCCGAGCACAATGTCCCACGTCAGATATCCATGTTTGTGGTCAACGGGGGCTGAGATGCAGAAGTCCACAGTTCCTCAATGGCATGGTCAGACGGGCCAGTGGCAGCTGCAGAGGTAGCGTCGTCAGACGGGCCAGTGGCAGCTTCAGAGGTAGCGTCGTCAGACGGGCCAGTGGCAGCTTCAGAGGTAGCGTCGTCAGACGGGCCAGTGGCAGCTTCAGAGGTAGCGTCGTCAGACGGGCCAGTGGCAGCTTCAGAGGTAGCGTCGTCAGACGGGCCAGTGGCAGCTTCAGAGGTAGCGTCGTCAGACGGGCCAGTGGCAGCGTCGTCAGAGGACAGGTTATCATTTGCCAGAGAGCTACCATGGTTTGGAGAAGCTTGGGATTCTACGTCATTAGTCTCGAAATACTCTAGAGAGAAAACAAAGAAACAGTTGGGTATTCTACAGCAACACAGCTGTTCTACACGTTCTAGGCCAAATTGCCATTCGAATGTTGAGCAACATGAACCCAACACAGATTTAAAAGTATATGGACAGGGCGTACCTTCTCTGTCTTGTTTAGCGTCAGACCCTATGGATCGGAGCAAGGCCAGGGCATGCACAATGGAGACGTCATTTGATGACAGCTCTGAAAACGTAGGTTCAGGTACAAAAGCAAAATTACCAAATCAAAGGGTTTGACAACATTATTTGGACAACTTATTTACTCTATGGTGTTGAAGTAGTGTCAAACACAGCAGCACCATAGACACAGTACAAAGCTAGAAGGGTTGTGGAAAGAAACACTTACCTCCAAGTCTCCTCTGCAGAGAGACTTGCTCTAGCTTCTGGGACTTTCCAACAGGGTAACAAGAAACTGAGGAGAAAGTTAACAGAAGTTGAGTTGACACAAAAGACCTACATATATTAATAATAGCAGATGACCAATGCGGAACAAACAGACAATAAAATTTTAATCTCCAACTGATAAAGTTGAGCATATTTCCCAAACAAATCCCTTCAATCCAAATAAAACATTAGTGAACCAACCTTTCACAACCCCCACAGTCACCACAAAGAGCAGCAATTCTCTCACACCTCCCATGATCATGAAAATAGTCTGTGTTATCAACAGGTAATGTCTTCACATGGCCTGTATGAGGCTTATATAGGCCACTAATGACCGTTTACCTGACAAACATGACTTAACGATCAATTAACATGCTTGATTGAGGTGTTACATTCAGATAGAAATAGACCATGTAGAACATATGTTGATTCAATCTTTTCTACTCCATATATTGCGTTTATATCTGTAATGTTTAACCCTAATGGTCTCAGCTCAGCAGTAGAAAGAAGTAGGCCTAATTATTTTAGGTGTAATATTCAAAGATATTAGGGGGAAATAAACACTGTACCCAAATCCACTTTTTACAATGTTCCTGGGAAATGGGTAGGCCTCCACCATATAGTCCTCCCAGTTTTACAGCTGAGTTATACATTGCGTTTTATGATGTTAACTTTGCAGGGTGCGTCCAAAATGGCACCTTCCATGTTTAGTGCACTACTTTTGACCAGAGCCAGACCCTATGGGCCCTGTTCAAAAGTTGTGCACTATAAAGGGAAGAGAATGCCTTTTGGAACGCAGTGACTGCTTTCCATTGTTGCGTCCTCTTCTCCCAGTTATTGTACCCAGGTCAGTCACACCAGCTTGCTCTTCTTACTTAGACACCAGCAATGCCGCAAGTGACATCACTCATGGTGTTGTGGCTGACATTAATGATACTGAGGAATTCCCTGCCAGGGGCCTTAGCCCGGCTGATGTAAAGGCTGACGGCATGGCCCGCCTTCCCTCTGCCAGAGGGGAAAAGACTAAGAAGAACAGGAAGTGGCGCTTCCTACCCAAAATTGGCAAGATTCCAAAGATCAGGATGAAGGTAGGGGGCTCTGGTGTTGAAATGTACCCTACAGATTCACTACACCCCTATTGTCTCTCAGCATTAGAACAATGCTGTTGTCATTGTCTTTAGGAGGTTGAGTGAGGCCGCTGTAATACAATCCTAATACACATGGGAGAGAGTCAATGCCTGTGTCCCAAATTGCACCCTCCTCCCTATATAGTGCACTACTTTTGACCAGAGCACTATGGGCCCATGTCAAAAGTAGTGCCTTACGTAGCCAATAGGGTGCCTTTTGGGATGCATGCCATATATTTTACACAGGCTCAGTTGTCCTGATGTGTTTTGTCAACAGCTGTTCAAGACAAAAGGGGAACCGAAGAGCCACCCTGAACAGGATGCGCTGCCTACCAAACGTCTCAGAGAGACTCGTATTTCACAGAGTAAGTGATAAGCATCGATAATGTCATATTGATGTATCACCCTATGGCCAGCTTGTTAAAACAGTGACTACAGATACAGGTGGACAGACAGGCAGGCAGACAGACAGACGGATAGACAGGCAGACGGACAGACAAACACACACGTTCATTTTCTGATTATGAAATATTCTTATCACAGATGCTGAGTGTGAGGTTCCAGAGGTTCCATCCACTTCCCCACCCAAGGAGGACCTGACAACCACACTGGCCCCTGCTCCCCAGGAGTCCCAGTCCCGTAAACGCCCTCTCATAGTCAGGGTGTTACGAGCTATCTCCAGAGCCGTCTTCAAACCATTCAGAGGAGCTTTTGGGAAGAAGAATTAGCCAAATGCCTGATTTTATTACTATTTTAATCAGAGCCTTTATTTAATAAAACATTACTGCATTGATTTCTGTCTATAGTAGTCTTACTGTTTGTGCAAGATAATGGTAAAGTACTTCAAACCACATAGTCAAACGTATTTATAGTGAATTACTGTTTATGATTATTGATTGTGGAAATCACATTTTAATAGAGAAAAGATGTCGTCACATATAAAGACAGACATATAGGAGAAAACTCCGTAGACCATTCACATGATCAAGCCACAACTAAAGCCATGAATGGATCAGATGATTCTACCTTTATTTCAACAAGGAACACAGACTGATACCAACGTCTCTGTTACAGCTGGGCCCTGCATGTTACACATTCAGTTAAGCTACAATGATTAAGAAACTACACAAGACAAACAAAACGATCACAGATAACACAAAAATAAATACAGCAGCAGATTATTACATTTACACATAGGTTATTCCCCTAACAGCACAAGAACTTGCATTTCCAGAAACAGTTACAAGCAATACAAAAATAAAAATCCTCCAATAAATATTTAAAATGGGCAAGGGGGACAAGTGTCTCAAGTTTAAGTTAACAGGGAAAGGCAGCCATACCCAACTTTATGTAAATTGCATGGGCCTCAAGTGTAATCCATGCTTGAGACCTGGTTTTAGGAATTCTAATTCTAATATTGATGAGTGATGATAAATAAGAAGGTAGTTTATTCAGAAATGCTTTATAGACAAACATGAGAGCATGTTGTTCTCGTCTCACGGACAGCAATGTCCAACCCACATTTTGATATAAAACACAGTGGTGAGTTCTGTAGCTAGCACCCATAATAAACCTAAGTGCTCAATGATAAATAGCATCCAGCGATTTAAGTGTTGATGCCGTAGCATGCATGTAGATAATATCCCCATAATCTATAACGGACATAAAAGTAGCTTGCACAATTTGTCTTCTATTTGTAGAGGACAAACATGTCCTGTTTCTATAGAGGAAGCCTAGCTTGATTTCTAGCCGTTTACAAAGTTTGTCAATATGCATTTTAAAAGACAGTTTATCATCCAACCATATCCCTAAGTATTTATATGCAGAGACCTGATTAATTCGAGAACCATCTAAGCTTATAAGTGCAAGTGTATTTTCAACCAATTTTTGACACTATTAAAAATCATAAAATGTGTTTTCTTTGCATTTAAAACAAGTCACTTGTTTTAAATTTTGTTTTAACAATTTTAAAACAAGATGAACAGAGAACAGTTGTTACACTTTCTATGAAGCCCATATCTATAATGCATACACTCAAGTCATACACTCATAATGACTTCATTGAGTTAAGTATAAGTGCAGTTAGAAACACATAATGAGACCTTGTTATGTATTTATTGCAATAAAAACAGAAAAAGGCCACTAGTTCATACATATTCATAACTACTATTGTACGGCTCATGTGATTGGCCCTGAACCCGGAAGTCGTATAAACGGGTCATGCTTTGGGCAGCAGTGCCAGAAGTCGTCCAGTCACTCAAATTTGAACTCTGTGGAGTAAGTGGTTATCGAAATATCTATCGATTGCAGCTACTCATATAATGCATTTTGTAATGGGGACAAAAACAAATGATTTGCAAGAGATCTAAAAACGACGTATAAGCTATTGAGTATCACGAACAGATTTCTGGACAGTAATAATGGAAGATGTGACAGGCGCTCAGCTCGTTGCTGAGGCACTAAAAGCTCAGGTGAGATATGTGCAATTTATATAAAATAGTATTACACTGTATAACGGTATTGCTACGATTTGGTAAATAATATATTAGTCGCTGATCATGTCCTTGGCAGTGACAATGTAGCACTAAGAGTTGTGAAAGTGTGTCAAAGGTCATTGCACTGGTATAGCGAAATATTAATATTGTTGTAGCAAAACATTTAAATGTTTATGTGGATGTTTGTTAACATATGGAATAGCATATGTTAACACCCCTGTTGATGTATGCCAAAGTGTGTGTCAATGCAAAGAACATCTAAACTACACTGTAACAATTCATACTGTATCTACATGTATCTCTCTGCAGAATGTAGAATATATGTTTGGAATAGTTGGTGTTCCCGTCATTGAAGTGGCTATGGCAGCTCAAGCCTCAGGAATCAAGTATGTGGGAATGCGCAATGAACAAGCCGTAAGCCACCTTTTTATTTGTATGAAATCAGAATCTTCCCATTACATTTTTTATGTGAATTGGTTGTGGGGACACCAGTAATACTGATGTGGTATGTGTCGTCCAACAGGCTTGCTATGCTGCATCTGCTGTTGGTTACCTCACTGGACGGTAGGAGGATTGTCATTATAAGAGAGCTTTAGAGATACTGTCTCTCCTCTCTGAAATCCCTGACCTATGTCGATACATTGTTAATGTGGAAAACAACCCGTCTGCCTAGGGAGACTACTCTCTCCATACAATACTAAACCAGCTCTCCCCAAATCATGGGATATTAACTAGCCATACACAGACTTGTGTGTGAGGGTTAGTTTCATAGCTGTTTTACATTGCTAATTCTGTCTGTCTCTCTGTTTGTCTTCCTCTCTGCTTATCTTCCTGTGTGTTTGCCTGTCTGTCTGTTCCTCTCTAGTCCAGGGGCTTGTCTGGTTGTGTCTGGACCGGGACTCATCCATGCTCTTGGTGGAATGGCCAACGCTAACATGAACTGCTGGTATGTTAGAACTCTACAAACAGAAGGCCCTTCTACTCATGTTCAGTGGTTCTTCCTTTCAAAAGAAGGGATGCTATCCTTACACTGCAAAAACTGATCTGAGGACTCCAAACTAACTCCGCTTGTCAGTTGATGTCATTGTGTGACACCACTCTCTCTGTAGGCCTGTGATTGTTATTGGAGGCTCCTCCGATCAAAACCAGGAGACCACTGGGGCGTTTCAAGAGTTTCCACAGGTACTAATTCAACCGTGAGGTTTCTGACTATTGAACATTAGGGGGTGGTTTCCCGGACACAGATTAAGTTTAGTCATGGCCTTAAAAGCGAACTCAATAGAGAACCTCTGTCCAGGAAACTGGTCCTAGCAGTTTAATTGCTTATAGAGGACATCATTTGTTATTTGTGGTCCTCTTTCTCTGTCAGGTGGAGGCGTGCAGACTGTACAGTAAGTTCTCAGCTAGGCCCAGCAGTCTGGATATGATCTCCTCAGTGATAGAGAAGGTATACAGTCTCCTCTGACTCACTCTGTTTAGTCCTCTTCATATCATTTGGTATCACCTGCAATTGTCTGTTTTCTGACCTCTAATTTTCCAGCTTAGCAAAGTAGCTTAAGTGTTTCAGAAGAACACAGCCTTAATTGATTCTGAATGGAAGGGTGTTTGGTCTGTCTTAGGCAGTACGCACTAGCATGTATGGACGTCCCGGTGCTGTATACGTAGACATATCTGGGGACATGGTCAATGCTAAAGTGGACAGGAGCAGAGTCAGGTTGGTGGCTATCACTGTCTTTCATCCATTTAAAATGTATACTAATGTGTTACTGTTGAATATGTATACCTCTGACTTCACATCACCATAGTCATGTAGATTTTATTTTGTTTTACCTTTTAACGTCTGAAGTGAACAAGAAATTACCAGATTTTGTTAAATTAGTTTGAAAATATAGCACTATATCAAAGTATTCTCATCAGAGAATAGCAATAAGCCTAGATAGACCTTCATGATTTATTTACGTATGCAATAAAGTTGATAGGTAACATGTTTAATGTTTGACCAATTCTTTCCTATTTCCTTTGTCAGAGAGGTGCCCTGTTGTCCACCTCCTCCAGTGAGTATGGCTGACCATATCGCGATCACAGAAGCACTGGCTGTCCTAAAAGGAGCCAAACGGCCTTTACTCATCATTGGGAAAGGTAGGCCAAGCGGCCTTTACTTATCATTGGGAAAGGTAGGCCAAGCGTCCTTTACTCATCATTGGGAAAGGTAGGCCAAGCGGTCTTTATTTATCATTGGGAAAGGTAGGCCAAACGGTCTTTACTCATCATTGGGAAAGGTAGGCCAAACGGTCTTTACTCATCATTGGGAAAGGTAGGCCAAGCGGCTTTAATTTATCATTGGGAAAGGTAGGCCAAGCGGCCTTTACTTATTATTGGGAAAGGTAGGCCAAACGGACTTTACTCATCATTGGGAAAGGTAGGCCAAACGTCCTTTACTCATCATTGGGAAAGGTAGGCCAAGCGGTCTTTACTTATCATTGGTAAAGGTATTCCAAACGTCCTTTACTTATCATTGGAAAAGGTAGGCCAAACGTCCTTTACTTATCATTGGGAAAGGTAGGCCAAACGTCCTTTACTTATCATTGGGAAAGGTAGGCCAAGCGGCCTTTACTCATCATTGGGAAAGGTAGGCCAAACGGTCTTTACTCATCATTGGGAAAGGTAGGCCAAGCGGTCTTTACTCATCATTGGGAAAGGTAGGCCAAGCGGTCTTTACTTATCATTGGGAAAGGTAGGCCAAACGCCCTTTACTCATCATTGGGAAAGGTAGGCCAAGCGGTCTTTACTCATCATTGGGAAAGGTAGGCCAAACACCCTTTACTCATCATTGGGAAAGGTAGGCCAAACGCCCTTTACTCATCATTGGGAAAGGTAGGCCAAACGGTCTTTACTCATCATTGGGAAAGGTAGGCCAAGTGGTCTTTACTCATCATTCGGAAAGGTAGGCCAAGCGGACTTTACTCATCATTGGGAAAGGTAGGCCAAACGTCCTTTACTTATCATTGGGAAAGGTAGGCCAAACGTCCTTTACTTATCATTGGGAAAGGTAGGCCAAGCGGCCTTTACTCATCATTGGGAAAGGTAGGCCAAACGTCCTTTACTTATCATTGGGAAAGGTAGGCCAAACGTCCTTTACTTATCATTGGGAAAGGTAGGCCAAACGTCCTTTACTTATCATTGGGAAAGGTAGGACAAGCGGCCTTTACTCATCATTGGGAAAGGTATGCCAAACGGCCTTTACTCATCATTGGGAAAGGTAGGCCAAGCGTCCCTTACTCATCATTGGGAAAGGTAGGCCAAGCGGTCTTTATTTATCATTGGGAAAGGTAGGCCAAACGGTCTTTACTCATCATTGGGAAAGGTAGACCAAGCGGCCTTTACTCATCATTGGGAAAGGTAGGTCAAACGTCCTTTACTTATCATTGGGAAAGGTAGGCCAAACGTCCTTTACTTATCATTGGGAAAGGTAGGCCAAACGTCCTTTACTTATCATTCGGAAAGGTAGGACAAGCGGCCTTTACTCATCATTGGGAAAGGTAGGCCAAACGGCCTTTACTCATCATTGGGAAAGGTAGGCCAAGCGTCCTTTATTTATCATTGGGAAAGGTAGGCCAAACGGTCTTTACTCATCATTGGGAAAGGTAGGCCAAACGTCCTTTACTTATCATTGGGAAAGGTAGGCCAAACGTCCTTTACTTATCATTGGGAAAGGTAGGCCAAACGGTCTTTACTCATCATTGGGAAAGGTAGGCCAAACGGTCTTTACTCATCATTGGGAAAGGTAGGCCAAACGGTCTTTACTCATCATTGGGAAAGGTAGGCCAAGCGGTCTTTACTCATCATTGGGAAAGGTAGGCCAAACGGTCTTTACTCATCATTGGGAAAGGTAGGCCAAACGGTCTTTACTCATCATTGGGAAAGGTAGGCCAAACGTCCTTTACTCATCATTGGGAAAGGTAGTCCAAACGGTCTTTACTCATCATTGGGAAAGGTAGGCCAAACGTCCTTTACTCATCATTGGGAAAGGTACTCCAAACGGTCTTTACTCATCATCGGGAAAGGTAGGCCAAACGTCCTTTACTCATCATTGAGAAAGGTAGGCCAAACGGTTTTTACTTCTCATGTGGAAAGGTAGGCCAAACGGCCTTTACTCATCATTGGGAAAGGTAGGCCAAACGGCCTTTACTTATCATTGGGAAAGGTAGGCCAAACGGCCTTTACTTATCATTGGGAAAGGTAGGCCAAACGGCCTTTACTCATTATTGGGAAAGGTAGGCCAAGCGGCCTTTACTTATCATTGGGAAAGGTAGGCCAAACGGACTTTAATCATCATTTGGAAAGGTAGGCCAAGCGGTCTTTACTCATCATTGGGAAAGCAGGCCAAGCGGTCTTTACTCATAATTGGTAAAGGTAGGCCAAGCGGTCTTTACTCATCATTGGGAAAGGCAGGCCAAGCGGTCTTTACTCATCATTGGGAAAGGTAGGCCAAATGGTCTTTACTCATCATTGGGAAAGGTAGGCCAAACGGACTTTAATCATCATTTGGAAAGGTAGGCCAAATGGTCTTTACTCATCATTGGGAAAGGTAGGCCAAACGGACTTTAATCATCATTTGGAAAGGTAGGCCAAGCGGTCTTTACTCATCATTGGGAAAGGTAGGCCAAGCGGTCTTTACTCATCATTGGGAAAGGTAGGCCAAACGCCCTTTACTCATCATTGGGAAAGGTAGGCCAAACGGTCTTTACTCATCATTGGGAAAGGTAGGCCAAGCGGTCTTTACTCATCATTGGGAAAGGTAGGCCAAGCGGTCTTTACTCATCATTGGGAAAGTTAGGCCAAACGCCCTTTACTCATCATTGGGAAAGGTAGGCCAAGCGGTCTTTACTCATCATTGGGAAAGGTAGGCCAAACGCCCTTTACTCATCATTGGGAAAGGTAGGCCAAACGCCCTTTACTCATCATTGGGAAAGGTAGGCCAAACGGTCTTTACTCATCATTGGTAAAGGTAGGCCAAGCGGTCTTTACTCATCATTGGGAAAGGTAGGCCAAGCGGTCTTTACTCATCATTGGGAAAGGCAGGCCAAGCGGTCTTTACTTATCATTGGGAAAGGTAGGCCAAGCGGTCTTTACTCATCATTGGGAAAGGTAGGCCAAACGGTCTTTACTCATCATTGGGACAGGTAGGCCAAACAGCCTTTACTCATCATTGGGACAGGTAGGCCAAACAGCCTTTACTCATCATTGGGAAAGGTAGGCCAAGCGGTCTTTACTCATCATTGGGAAAGGTAGGCCAAGCGGTCTTTACTCATCATTGGGAAAGGTAGGCCAAGCGGTCTTTACTCATCATTGGGAAAGGTAGGCCAAGCGGTCTTTACTCATCATTGGGACAGGTAGGCCAAACAGCCTTTACTCATCATTGGGAAAGGTAGGCCAAGCGGTCTTTACTCATCATTGCGAAAGGTAGGCCAAGCGGTCTTTACTCATCATTGGGAAAGGTAGGCCAAGCGGTCTTTACTCATCATTGGGACAGGTAGGCCAAACAGCCTTTACTCATCATTGGGAAAGGTAGGCCAAACGGTCTTTACTCATCATTGGGAAAGGTAGGCCAAGCGGTCTTTACTCATCATTGGGAAAGGTAGGCCAAGCGGTCTTTACTCATCATTGGGAAAGGTAGGCCAAGCGGTCTTTACTCATCATTGGGACAGGTAGGCCAAACAGCCTTTACTCATCATTGGGAAAGGTAGGCCAAGCGGTCTTTACTCATCATTGGGAAAGGTAGGCCAAACGGTCTTTACTCATCATTGGGAAAGGTAGGCCAAGCGGTCTTTACTCATCATTGGGAAAGGTAGGCCAAACGGTCTTTACTCATCATTGGGAAAGGTAGGCCAAGCAGCCTTTACTCATCATTGGGAAAGGTAGGCCAAGCGGTCTTTACTCATCATTGGGAAAGGTAGGCCAAACGGTCTTTACTCATCATTGGGAAAGGTAGGCCAAACGGTCTTTACTCATCATTGGTAAAGGTAGGCCAAGCAGTCTTTACTCATCATTGGTAAAGGTAGGCCAAGCGGTCTTTACTCATCATTGGGAAAGGTAGGCCAAACGGTCTTTACTCATCATTGGGAAAGGTAGGCCAAACGGTCTTTACTCATCATTGGGAAA
>NW_026602588.1:0-14508 GCF_029448725.1 Salvelinus fontinalis
TCTGTATAGACATTAAGCTGTCTTTTAAAAAACATATTGATGAGTTAGTTAATTAAGATGCTGAGTATGAAAAGGGTCTTCTTCTATAGAAATAGGTCAGGCCTCTTGCTTAATAGTACAAAGCAGATCATTCAATCGATGTTCTTACTGGTCCTAGACTGTGGTGACATCATCTATATGAATACAGCTGCCACTTCATTAAAAGCCATTAGATGCATTTGACCATAATGCACTTTGTTTTATTATGGGTACAGGTTCAGTACACATCCCTGCATTCTCCATCAGGAAGTAGGCTGACCCTCTTTGTGGTCACGTAGGTCCATTCATTGCTCTCTTTGCATTTATAAATCTCTTTGACAGTAACTCCCTCTGTAGCTAACATCTACAATAACCATTAGAGGTAAGAGTTGGTGTTATCATACACAGTCTCAGGGATGGCTAGCTCTGGGAATTCCTTTGGTCTGTACAGAGTTAGGTAAATCTGCTCTTAGCACCTTTCTTGTGGAATAATCTCCAAACTTCTCTAAACGTTTGTTTTGGTGCCTTTAGGTTAATTCAGACTGCTGATTGAGGACCGGTTACAACTTACTTACAAAACCTTTAAAGGAGTTCATGAAACCATTCAGTCATGGATGTATGTAAACATATTTAGCAGGTATTGCTTGTTACAGAAGACTACTGTTGTACATTGAATAGTCATTCATCACTGTTACACCTCCTTGATGTGATGGTTTTCTATGTCTGTACATAGTGTGAATAGTGGTTTCCAAAAAGGTATTACCCCCCTAAACCAGAATGATAAATGACCTTTATGATCTTTTGTACCACTATTACTTTAGGGTTCGAATCCCCCTCTGTCAACATCCACACTGTGAACACCACATCTGTAACATTCATGAACCTTCACTATCTTCATCCCTAAACTAGCAACAATAACTATTGTCTATTGTTATTCTCAATGACCTTCCTGGCCATATGAAAGTCTTGCTAAATACAATGTTTTCATGTCTTTGATTATGCAAACATTTGTTTATTAGATTATATTTCTCATTGAGAATAGTGTTGTTTTAATTCTATGTGGGTCACGCCTTGCTTTGGTCAGGTGTTCTCTTATGGGTCAATGATTTGAATTAGAATATATCAATGATGCTCTCTCCTCAACCACTTCCAGTGCCTTTGGAAAGTATTCAGACCCCTTGACGTTGTCCACATTTTGTTATGATACAGTCTTATTCTAAAATGGATTAAATAAAACTATTTCCTCAGAAATCTACACACAATACCCCATAATGATAAAGCGATAAAAGACTTTTAGACATTTTAGCAAATTTATTAAAAACAAAAAACATACATATTATTTACATAAGTTTTCAGACCCTTTGCTCTGATACTCGGAATTGAGCTCAGATGCAGATGTTTCCATTGATCATCCTTGAGATATTTCTACAGCTTGATTGGAGTCCACCTGTGGTAAATTAAATTATTATTGGGTATTGTGTGTCGATTGATGAGGAAACATTTTAAGTAATACATTTTAGAATAAGCTGTAATGTAACAAAATGTGGAAAAAGTCAAGGGGTCTGAATACTTTCCGAATGCACTGTACAAACATCCCATTGAATATTCACCTCACTTTTGAAAAGCTCTATGGGGAAGAAAGGATTCCCAGATGATCTTTTAGATGTTCTGTCTTCAGGATGTTCTGGGTTGATGGCTGTTGGAGAGGGGAGGGGCAGTTGAGTGAGCCTCTGCCTTTTATTGCCCTGCCCCTGGGAGCCTCTCAGCTTGTGACATGATGAGAGAGAGTGAGAGATGGCCTACCTGTAAGATATTTTGTGCTATAAACATACTTCTATTTGAAGAGGTTTTTGACCATTCAGGGACCTAATCTTTAATTTATATTCTACGTTTAGTTTTTCAAGGTTTCTGATTGTCGCTGTTTTTCTGGTTTTCTCTTCCAAAATCACACTGTTAATAGAAAAACAACAACATTGGATGTTCTAAGTCCACAACAATAATTAAACCACATCAGGAGACCACTTTTGAAGTCTGAGAAAAATATTTGAGATATCTGAGAAGATATTTTCATTTTTTTGGGTGTAGATAACGACAACTTGCAGGCAGTAGGGTCAGAATAACTATGGCAAAAATGAATACAAATTATACCACCAGATGAGCCTTGGTCAATTTAGCTCGGAATATGCCACCCTCTTCAATCTGTCACCTAATCCTGCCTATTGGGCAGACCAGCCCTGGAGGAAAGTATTGGCTGTAAGAAGGAGGAGAAAACATAACATCTGGTTGTTTTTAAATTACTTCTTATGACATTGTTTGCCAGAATAAACATTGTAATGGGGATTTTTCCCAGTCTGCGTTACCCACTCCAGGCAGCAGACGGCGATATGAGTCTTTCAGTTGATGGTTCTTGTGTGACGTATAATCTAGTGGACGGGACGGGAGGATTCTTCAACAGCGACAAAAGGATTCTGATTCACCAACCGCGGTGGTTTGCTAGCGAACATAAAACCGAAACATTTAAGATCTTTAGACCAATCTTGTGTATATTAATCTTAGTGTTTTAGAACATCATTCTGTTTACGTATCTACTTGTTCATTTAAACTCAATTTGCTTATTACATTAGCAAATGTGTTACATTGGTACTGCGCTAGGCTAATCTCCCTGAGCATTTTTTATTTTTATTTATTTCACCTTTATTTAACCAAGTAGAGAAGTTGAGAACAAGTTCTCATTTACAACTGCGACCTGGCATGAGCTCACTAAACTAGACGGAGAAAGAAGCTCTGATGAAAGGAGAGGAAGAAGCTTTCAGGATGAAAAAGGAGGAAGAGGAGGCGATCACATTGAAAGAAGAAGAGGATGATATTACAGTGAAAGAGGAAGATGGGAAAGAGGTTGTCAGAGTGGAAAAAGAGGTAGAAGCTTTCGGAATCAAAAAGGAGGAAGATGCCGTAACATTGAAAGAAGAGGAAGAACCTTTTAGAGTAAAAGAGGAAGAGGAGGCTATCTCAATAAATGAGGAGGAAGACGTTTTGGGAGTGAAAAAGGAGGCGACTGAAGATCCGATTACCACCAGTGAGTACTGTCTTAAAAACAGGGGCACAAACTGTGCAGTTGTTGAACTAATGTGTGTTTTTTAAGGGGCATTCTACTGAGGTTTTGCACTTTAATATGTTGTTCACTACTGTAGGAATTGTTTCAGGGTCAATCTGCCATTGATACATATATTTTTGGGGACTTTTAAATTAGATATATTGAATTCTCCAGGTGGTCTACATTACAGTGCACCTCATCTAATATAACAGGCTTTAAAAATGCAATATTGATGCATAATTTCCTACTTAAATGTCAAAGGGACGTAAAAGGCACCCATTTACATTTACATTTACATTTAAGTCATTTAGCAGACGCTCTTATCCAGAGCGACTTACAAATTGGTGCATTCACCTTATGATATCCAGTGGAACAACCACTTTACAATAGTGCATCTAACTCTTTTAAGGGGGGGGGGGGGGGGGGGGGGTTAGAAGGATTACTTTATCCTATCCTAGGTATTCCTTAAAGAGGTGGGGTTTCAGGTGTCTCCGGAAGGTGGTGATTGACTCCGCTGACCTGGCGTCGTGAGGGAGTTTGTTCCACCATTGGGGTGCCAGAGCAGCGAACAGTTTTGACTGGGCTGAGCGGGAACTGTACTTCCTCAGAGGTAGGGAGGCGAGCAGGCCAGAGGTGGATGAACGCAGTGCCCTTGTTTGGGTGTAGGGCCTGATCAGAGCCTGAAGGTACGGAGGTGCCGTTCCCCTCACAGCTCCGTAGGCAAGCACCATGGTCTTGTAGCGGATGCGAGCTTCAACTGGAAGCCAGTGGAGAGAGCGGAGGAGCGGGGTGACGTGAGAGAACTTGGGAAAGTTGAACACCAGACGGGCTGCGGCGTTCTGAATGAGTTGTAGGGGTTTAATGGCACAGGCAGGGAGCCCAGCCAACAGCGAGTTGCAGTAATCCAGACGGGAGATGACAAGTGCCTGGATTAGGACCTGCGCCGCTTCCTGCGTGAGGCAGGGTCGTACTCTGCGAATGTTGTAGAGCATGAACCTACAGGAACGGGTCACCGCCTTGATGTTAGTTGAGAACGACAGGGTGTTGTCCAGGATCACGCCAAGGTTCTTAGCACTCTGGGAGGAGGACACAATGGAGTTGTCAACCGTGATGGCGAGATCATGGAACGGGCAGTCCTTCCCCGGGAGGAAGAGCAGCTCCGTCTTGCCGAGGTTCAGCTTGAGGTGGTGATCCGTCATCCACACTGATATGTCTGCCAAACATGCAGAGATGCGATTCACCACCTGGTTATCAGAGGGGGGAAAGGAGAAGATTAATTGTGTGTCGTCTGCATAGCAATGATAGGAGAGACCATGTGAGGATATGACAGAGCCAAGTGACTTGGTGTATAGCGAGAATAGGAGAGGGCCTAGAACAGAGCCCTGGGGGACACCAGTGGTGAGAGCATGTGGTGCGGAGACAGATTCTCGCCACGCCACCTGGTAGGAGCGACCTGTCAGGTAGGACGCAATCCAAGCGTGGGCCGCGCCGGAGATGCCCAGCTCGGAGAGGGTGGAGAGGAGGATCTGATGGTTCACAGTATCAAAGGCAGCCGATAGGTCTAGAAGGATGAGAGCAGAGCATTTAGTGGAACGACCCTTTTACATTTACAACACAAACAATATTCGACAAAATCATGATGAAAGTGCCCATTTTAGGCCCTTTTTAGGCATATTCATGCCTCTTGTAAGACTCTATGATTGTAATAGATGGTCATAAGTTTACAATCTGTTTGATGTTCTCATTCACACAGGAGAGAGACATGACTATTGTCAATCCTCTGGGGAGCCTCAACAACATCCTGATGCTGACGAGGCAGAGAAGAGTCTCTCCAGATCAGAACACCAGATGGTACAGCTTGGTCTGGTCTAGCATACAGCTTGCTCTTTCTGGGTCTGGGCTGGGTTTCTGTAAAGCACTTTATGACAACAGTGACATCAGCATCCATAATGATATGTGTCTGTGTCCCCTCTTTATGGTTACCAGGACAACGCTAGCCCTTCCTCCCTCCCGGAGTCCCCGTGTCGTGCCTCTCCCGGTAGCGCAGTACTGCTGGGTATGAAGAGGTTGTATGTGCAGCTGGTGGACTGCAGGAAAACAACGGGGCTGAGTGGAACTGTGAGAGGAGGAGAAGAGAAGAAAGGATCAGATTTGACACATCAAAGTAAGTGCTGTAGTTTAGTTTGAATAAATACAATAGATCTGCCCACTGGTATCTGTTACCAGGACAACCAGCAGAGTTCTGTTAGTTGACAGGAAGATAGACTGGTGGATATGGATGTTATGAATATCATAACACTGAAAAAGGATTCTGCCAATGAAAAGGGAGAAACCAATAGACCATATAATACCTTGATGAAAGTTAGCTTTAGAGAGAAAGTTAAAAGATGATCCAATGTAAGATGCTTGTTTTACAAAAACGTTTCCTTAAAACATGGATGTTACATTGCCTGTCCCAGTCAACCCCCCTATCTTTACAAGACTTTTGAACAGGCAAACTAAACTCCAGACACTGTTAATTAATTAACTAATACTGGAGGAAAGCTATGATCAGGCTGCCCACTCAAGAGAAAGCTTCAAACTGTAACCAGTGCCGTCAACCTTGTTCAGGTTATCAGTCAACCTACCTGGGTAGTTACAAACAGTACAGAAATTAAATCATCAACATATTTTGATCATATCTTTACTAATGCTGCAGAAATGTGTTTAAAAGCAGTTTCCAGATCCATCAGATGTAGTGATCACAATATAGTAGCCATGTCTAGGAAAACCACAGTTCCAAAGGCTGGGCCTAATATTGTGTAAAAGAGGTCATACAATAAGTTTTGTGGTGATTCCTATGTTGTTGATGTAAATAATATTTTTTGGTCCGTGGTGTGTAATGATGAGCAACCAGACGCTGCCCTTGACACATTTGAAATTGCTTATCCCAGTTACTAATAAGCATGCACCCATTAAGAATATTACTGTAAACACTGTTAAATCCACGTGGATTGATGAGGAATTAAAAAATGGTATGATGAAGAGGCTAAAGAGTTGGCAAATAGGTCTGGCTGTATAACTGATTGGCAAACGTATTGCAAATTGAGAAATCATGTGACTAAATAAAAAGAAGAAGAAACTACACTATGAAACAGATAAATGACATGAAGAATGATAGTAAAAAAAATGGAGCATCTTCAATTAAATTTTGGGCAAAAAAATCAACAATGACTTGTCAACTGTGTCTGACAACGTGGATGGAAAATTGAGGATAATAGCGGCCGGTATTGCCACTCCTATTTGTCTTGTCTTTAATGTAAGCCTACTAGAAAGTGTGTGCCCTCAGGCCTGGAGGGAAGCTAAAGTCATTCCACTAACCAAGAATAGTAAAGCTCCCTTTACTGGCTTAAATAGCCGACCAATCAGCGTATTACCAACCCTTAAATTTTTTGGAAAAAATAGTTTGGCCAGATACAATGCTATTTTACAGTAAACAAATTGAGACTTTCAGCTTATAGGGAAGGACATTCAATAAGCATAGCACTTACAAATGACTGATTGGCTGAGAGAAGTTGATGACGATAGAAATATTGTTTGGGCTATTTTGTTAGACTTCATTGCGACTTTTGACAGTATCGATCATAGTCTGCTGCTGAAAAAAAACATATGGCTTTACACCCCCTGCTATATTGTGGATAAAGAGCTTTAAAAAAAAAATGTAACCTTTATTTAACTAGGCAAGTTGGTTAAGAACAAATTCTTATTTTCAATGACGGCCTAGGAACAGTGGGTTAACTGTCTTGTTCAGGGACAGAACGACGGAGTTTTACCATGTCAGCTCGGGGATTCGATCCAGCAACCTTTTGGTTACTGGCCTAACGCTCTAACCACTAGGCTACCTGCCGCCCCAGAGCTACCTGTCTAACAGAACACAGAGAGTGTTCTTTAATGGAAGCCTGTACAACAAAATCAAGGTAGAATTAGGAATTCCACAGGGCAGCTGTTTGGCACCTGCTTGTTTCAATCTTTACCAACGACATTTGAGTAAAGCCAGTGTGTCTATGTATGCGGATGACTCAACACTGTACACGTCAGCTACCACAGCGACTGAAATGACAGCAACACTTAACAAAGAGCTGCAGTGAGTTTCAGAATGGGTGGCAAGGAATAGTTAGTTAGTCCTAAATATTTCAGATGACCTTAAGTTACATGGCCTACTATGCTAATTCTGTAGCGGTATTGTTAGAGGGGGGTAAAGATAAAGATTTTGTTGGGGAGCCAGGCAGGTATTAACCCTAGTTATTAAAGTTAGTTATTACGTATTATAACATTATTATTCTTATTAAATATTATTCAAACCGAATGGATGAGAGTAGGATAGATAGAGTAGCGCTTCCAGACACATTCTAAACATGATAGGGTCTTAAAGGAGGATTTTATCATCTAATGATGAAACATGATGGAGTCTTAAAACTTCTTATGGCTGCAATCCCGGTAACGGGATGATATGACAACAGCCAGTGAAAGTGCAGGGCGCCAAATTAAAAAAACTGAAATCTCATAATTAAAATTCCTCAGACATTCATGTGTCTTATATCATTTTAAAGGTAATCTTGTTGTTAATCCCACCAAAGTGTCCGATTTCAAATAGGCTTTTCAGCGAAAGCACTACAAACGATTATGTTAGGTCACCACAAAACCACAATAATCACAGCCATTTTTTCCAGCTAAAGATAGCTTCACAAAATCCTGAATAAGGATAAAATGAATCACTAACCTTCGATTATTTTCATCAGATGACACTCATAGGACTTCATGTTACACAATACATGCATGTTTTGTTTGATTAAATTCATATTTATATAAAAAATCTGAGTTTACATTGAGGCGACTAGATTCACTAGTTGCAAAAACATCAAGTGACTTTGTATAGCCACATTGTTTCAACAGAAATACTCATCATAAATAGATGATAATACAAGTTTTACACATGGAATTATAGATATACCTCTCCTTAATGCAGTACAGTTCCCGCTCAGCCCAGTCAAAACTGTTCGCTGCTCTGGCACCCCAATGGTGGAACAAACTCCCTCACGACGCCAGGTCAGCGGAGTCAATCACCACCTTCCGGAGACACCTGAAACCCCACCTCTTTAAGGAATACCAAGGATAGGATAAAGTAATCCTTCTAATCCCCCCCTTAAAATAATTAGATGCACTAATGTAAAGTGGCTGTTCCACTGGATATCATAAGGTGAATGCACCAATTTGTAAGTCGCTCTGGATAAAAGCGTCTGCTAAATGACTTAAATGTAATGTAAATGTAAATGCAACTGCTGTGTCAGATTTTAAAAAAACTTTACGGAAAAAGAAACCCACGCTATAATCTGAGACGGCGCTCAAAAGTAAAACACCAGAGCCGCAAAGATGGCGTCAACATAAACAAGAAAATATATGATAAATATTCCCTTTGATGATCTACATCAGAAAGCACACCAGGAATCCCAGGTCCACAATAAATGTTTGTTTTTTTCGAAAAATTATCTGTTATTTATGTCTAAATACCTTCTTTTGTTAGCGCGTCTGGTTTACATATCCAAACACTAATTCTGGTCAGCGTTATATCGGACAAAAAGTGATATTACCGGTCGAAGAAACATTTCAAACTAAGTACACAATCAATCATTAGGATGTTTTTAACATATAGCTTCAATAAAGTTCCAACATGAGTATTCTTTCTTGTCTTCGTGATAAATGGAACCCAAGTGACTCCCATGAGGAAAAAGCATGATCAGAAAATGGCTGCTTGATGGACACCTGACTGATTCTGCTCTCATTCTCTCCCATAACATCATAGAAGTCTCATTATAATTTATATTGATGGTTGACATCTAGTGGAACCCATAGGCAGTGCAAACTCATATCTCAAGGGAATTTCTTTAGGGACTCTGGTGAATACATACAAGCTCAGATTTCTGACTTCCTGTTTTGATTTCAACTGAGGATTTTGCCTGCCAATATGAGTTCTCACAGACATAATTCAAACAGTTTTAGAAACTTTAGAGTGTTTTCTATCCAATACTAATAATAATATGCAAATATTCGCAACTATGACTGAGGAGCAGGCCGTTTGATATGGGCACCTTTCATCCAAGCTACCCCCCCCCCCTTAAAATAATTAGATGCACTAATGTGAAGTGGTTGTTCCACTGGATATCATAAGGTGAATGCACCAATTTGTAAGTCGCTCTGGATAAGAGCGTCTGCTAAATGACTTAAATGTAATGTAAATGTAAATGCAACCGCTGTGTCAGATTTCAAAAAAGCTTTACGGAAAAAGCAAACCATGCAATAATCCGAGTACGGCGCTCAGACACAAGCCATGCAGATACCCGCCATGTTGTTGAGTCAGAAATAGCGTTTTAAATATTCACTTTGATGATCTTCATCAGAATGCACTCCCAGGAATCCTAGTTCAACAATAAATGTTTGTTTTGTTCGATAAAGTCCATCATTTATGTCCAAATACCTCCTTTTGTTAGCGCGTTTGGTAAACAAATCCAAACTCATGAGGCGCGGGCAAGTCCAGGCGAAAGTTCTGATGAAAAGTTCAAAAATGTATATTAAAGTTCGTAGAAAAATGTCAAACGATGTATAGAATCAATCTTTAGGATGTTTTTAACATAACTCTTCAATAATGTTCCAACCAGAGAATTCCTTTGTCTTTAGAAATGCAATGGAATGCTGGTCGCTCTCACTTGTAGGCGCGTGATCAGCTCATGCCACTCTGGCAGATCTCTGGTTGAAACAGCTCTCATTCCCCCCTCCTTCACAGTAGAAGCATCAAACAATGTTCTAAGACTGTTGACATCTAGTGGAAGCCTTAGGAAGTGCAATATGACCCCATAGACACTGTACATTCGATAGGCAATGAGTTGAAAACTACAAACCTCAGATTTCCCACTTCCTGGTTGGATTTTTCTCAGGTTTTCGCCTGCCATTTGAGTTTTGTTATACTCACAGACATAATTCAAACCGTTTTAGAAACTTCAGAGTGTTTTCTATCCAATATTACGAATAATATGCATATATTAGCTTCTGGGCCTGAGTAGCAGGAAGTTTTCTCTGGGCACGCTTTTCATCCGAATGTGAAAATGCTCCCCCCTTATCCCAAACAGGTTAAGTACTGCAGTGCATCTCCTCCTCATGGACTGCACCAGATTTGAAAGTACTTGCTGTGAGATGTTACCCCACTCTTCCACTAAGGCACCTGCAAGTTCGCGGACATTTCTGGGGGGAATGGCCCTAGCTCTCACCCTCCGATCCAACAGGTCCCAGACGTGCGCAATGGGATTGAGATCCGGGCTCTTCGCTGGCCATGGCAGAACACTAACATTCCTGTCTTGCAGGAAATCATGCACAGAAGGAGCAGTATGGCTGGTGGCATTGTCATGCTGGAGGGTCATGTCAGGATGAGCCTGCAGGAAGGGTACCACATGAGGGAGGAGGATGTCTTCTCTGTAACGCACACCGTTGAGATTGACTGCAATGACAACAAGCTCAGTCTGATGATGCTGTGACACACCGCCCCAGACCATGACGGCCCCTCCACCTACAAATCGATCCCGCTCCAAAGTGCAGGCCTCGGTGTAACGCTCATTCCTTCAACGATAAACGCGAATCCGACGATAAACGTGAATCCGACCATCACCCCTAGAGACAGAACCGCGACTTGTTAGTGAAAATAACTTTTTGCCAGTCCTGTCTGGTCCAATGACGGTGGGTTTGTGCCCAGAGGCGACGTTGTTGCCGGTGATGTCTGGCGAGGACCTGCCTTTCAACAGGCCTACAAGCCCTTAGTCCAGCCTCTCTCATTCAATTGCGGACAGTCTGAGCTAGAGGTCGACCGATTAATCGGAATGGTCAATTAATTAGGGCCGATTTCAAGTTTTCATAATCGTAAATCGGTATTTTTGGGCGCCGATTTGCCTTTTCTTTTTTTTGCTACCTTTAATTAACTAGGCAAGTCAGTTAAGAACACATTCTTATTTTCAATGACGGCCTAGGAACGGTGCCTTGTTCAGGGGCAGAACGACAGATTTTCACCTTGTCAGCCCGGGGTTTCCAATCTTGCAACATTACAGTTAACTAGTCCAACGCAATAACGACCTGCCTCTATCTCGTTCCACTCCACAAGGAGACTGCCTGTTACGCAAATGCAGTAAGCCAAGGTAAGTTGCTAGCTAGCATTAAACTTATCTTATAAAAAACAATCAATCATAACCACTAGTTAACTACACATGGTTGATGATATTACTAGGTATTATCTAGCGTGTCCTGCGTTGCATATAATCTGACTGAGCATACAAGCATACAAGTATCTACGTTTCTGACTGAACGGTGGTAGGCAGAAGCAGGCGCGTAAACATTCATTCAAAAACACTTTCGTGCGTTTTGCCAGCTGCTCTTTGTTGTGCATCAAGCATTGCGCTGTTTATGACTTCAAGCCTATCAACTCCCGAGATGAGGCTGGTGTAACCAAAGAGAAATGGCTAGCTAGTTAGCGCGCGCTAATAGCGTTTTAAACGTCACTCGCTCTGAGCCTTCTAGTAGTTGTTCCCCTTGCTCTGCATGGGTAGCGCTGCTTCGATGGTGGCTGTTGTCATTGTGTTGCTGGTTCGAGCCCAGAGAGGAGCGAGGAGAAGGACGGAAGCTATACTGTTACACTTGCAATACTAAAGTGCCTATAAGAACATCCAATAGTCAAAGGTTAATGAAATACAAATGGTATAAAGGGAAATATCTTTCATATGTTCTCATGTTCTGAGCAAGGAACTGAAATGTTAGCTTTCTTACATAGCACATATTGCACATTTACTTTCTTCTCCAACACTTTGTTTTTGCATAATTTAAACCAAATTGAACACGTTTCATTATTTATAGATTTTATTGATGTATTATATTAAGTTAAAATAAGTGTTCATTCAGTATTGTTATAATTTTCATTATTACAAATAAAATTAAAATAATCGGCCGATTAATCGGTATCGGCTTTTTTTGGTCCTCCAATAATCGGTATCGGCGTTGAAAAATCATAATCGGTCGACCTCTAGTCTGAGCACCAATGTAGGGATTGTGCGTTCCTGATGTAACTTGGGCAGTTGTTGTTGCCATCCTGTACCTGTAGGTGTGATGTTCGGGATGTACCGATCCTGTGCGGGTGTTGTTACACGTGGTCTGCCACTGCGAGGACGATACGCTGTCCGTCCTGTCTCCCTGTAGCTCTGTCTTAGGCGTCTCACAGTACGGACATTGCAATTTATTGACCTGGCCACATCTGCAGTCCTCATGCCTCCTTGCAGCATGCCTAAGGCACGTTCACGCAGATGAGCAGGGACCCTGGGCATCTTTCTTTTGGTGTTTTTCAGAGTCAGTAGAAAGGCCTCTTTAGAGTTCTAACTTTTCATAACTGTAACCTTAAAACCTCTACTTCATCACCCTCCCGGATCCGGGATCCTCATCAAAAAAGCTGACTAGCATAGCCTAGCCTAACGGGACAGGGATATCATATAAGATAATTTTCATGAAATCACAAGTTCAATACAGCAAATGAAAGATAAACTTCTTGTGAATCCAGCCATCATTTCCGATTTTTAAAATGTTTTACAGCGAAAACACAATATGCATTTCTATTAGCTAACCACAATAGCCAAACACACAACCGCATATTTTCACCATGTTTCCACCGCATAGGTAGCTTTCACAAAACCGACAAAATAGAGATAAAATTAATCCCTAACCTTGAACAACTTCATCAGATGACAGTCTTATAACATGTTATACAATACATTTATGTTTTGTTCGAAAATGTGCATATTTGATGTATAAATCATAGTTTTACATTGCAGCCACCATCAAAAATAGCAGCAAAGCAGCCAGAATAATTACAGAGAGCAACGTGAAATACATAAATACTCATCATAAAACATTTATGAAAAATACATGGTGTACATCAAATGAAAGATAAACATCTTGTGAATACAGCCAATATTTCCGTTTTTTCTGAAGTGTTTTACAGCGAAAACACAATATAGCGTTATATTTGCTTACTACAATAGCTAACACAGAACAGCATTGCTTCAAGGCAAACGGTACCGATAGCACAGTTCGACAGATATATGAAATAGCATCCCAAAGTGGGTCCTACTTTTGGTGGTCTTCCATCAGAATGTTGTACAAGGAGTCCTTTGTCCAGAACCGTCGTTGTTTGGAATAAGAACGACTTCTTTCCCTCTTGAATTAGCAAGCGCACTGGCCAAGTGGTGCTAAGCTCTCCTTTGTGAACAAAGTCAAACAACGCAACACGCCTAACGTCCTGAATAAATTCCAATAATCTGATAAACCTATATTGAAAAAACATACTTTACGATGATATTGTGACATGTATCAAATAAAATCAAAGCCGCAGATAGTATTCGCCTATAACGACGGTTTTCCAGAAGGCGATTCCAGGTTCAACTTCGCGTTTTCGAAAATACAGGAAACGGCGGACCAGTCATTCCAAGAGGATTTATTCCACTTCAGAGCAAGATAATCCACTCATTTCTTCTCTCACTTCCGCTTGACATCTAGGGGAAGGTGTATGACGTGTATGTATATCAATACGTGTCATGCCCATTTATAGGCAAGCTCTTGAACAGAGACCTCCGATTTCAGAAACTCACTTCCTGTCAGGAAGTGGGCTGCAGAAGGAGTTCTGTTTCACTCAGAGAAATAATTCAAACGGTTTTAGAAACTAGAGAGTGTTTCCTATCCAATAGTAATAATAATATGCATATTGTACGAGCAAGAATTGAGTACGAGGCCGTTTGAAATGGGCACATTTTTCCAAGTTAGTCAATACGCCCCCTGCAGCCATAAGAAGTTAAGCGACGTCTGTGTCTTGTGTCCAAGAACGGTTTAGTTTTTTGTGTTCTGACTTGTAAAGCAGAATGAATAAAAAAGTAATGTTAACATTATCAGTAATTACCAGGAAACTCTATAACATTTGTTTTAAAATTACACCAAGATTGTTAAAACTGGCCTTAGGTTATTGAGCGATCTGATTAGGATTTACCCTCGTAGCAAGGCCTATTTATCATGTGGAGGTTTCATTCAGGTCTCTTTTTTTTTAAACACACTGTCTTTGGCAGGAGAAAGACCAGACTCAGAGGAACCAGAGCCAGGGACGTCCAAACCAACAAGAAGACACCAGTGTTCCCACTGTGTAAAGTGGTTTAACCATTTAGGGAACCTGAAACAACATGAGAGAATACACACAGGGGAGAAGCCTTACCATTGCTCCCAATGTGGAATGAGTTTCAACCAGCCGGGGGAGCTGAAATGGCATGAGAGAATACACACAGGGGAGAAGC
>NW_026602589.1:0-14454 GCF_029448725.1 Salvelinus fontinalis
TAACGACACCTGCTGTTACGGAGTCTAGTTGATAGGTAATCGACTAGCTGGACTGTTCCCCAGACTCCAGGCGTAGGGATTTGTACAATGCTTAACAAGGCTATTGAACTTGACATTGGTGTCTGTCTTTATTCCTTAATCCGACATAATATACAGAAACATGGTATCAGAAGTGGCTCGGAAAACACACGTTTGTTATTTTTGTAGCTAAGTACAGTATAGGCGCAGTTACGTTCCATATGCGAACACATGCCGTTTCCTACTCACAACACTGATCAACTCGTTGTTAGCTGGCTAGCTAGCATCACTACCTACCTCCATGACTGAAGGCAAAGAAATCTCCTATTCCATTGCTATGGCAGCGAACATTCCGCCACCAAATCACATGGTTCTCACAGGGGACTGGAATACTAATTGGGACAACTTCAGGGATGAATTCGAGGACTATGCGCTGGCGACCGGTCTACATGAGAAACCCAACGAGGTACAAGCGGCAACTCTGAGGAGTTTAATGGGCAGCGAATGCAGGCATATCTACCGGCACAATCTCACCCTCACGGCACGACAACAGTGTGATGCAAAGGCTATATTGGATGCATTGGAGAATTACTTCAAACCCGCCAGAAACGTCATTTACGAGCGGTTCGTTTTCGGAAGCTGCAAACAGGAAGAGGGTGAGTCAGTACACAACGTTGTAACCCGTTTGAGAGAGAAATCCGCCACTTGTGAATACGGGGGATTGAGAGATGAATTGATTCGTGACAAAATAGTACTGGGAATTGCAAATGAGAATACGCGCCGGCGTCTACTGAGAGAGAGAGGCTTAACATTAGTAACTGCCATCGAAATGTGCCGCACTGCTGAAGTCACTGACATGAGAATGAGAGCAATGGAAACGGAAACCCCACGCTCCGACGTTGATACTGTTCACGCTGTTGCTAGGCAGACATTCAGACAAAAACCAATGTACTCAGGAGAACTAATGAGCTCTATGGGCACCTTTGAGGCCGAATGTGTTATTCGGGGACGCAAACACAAGCTGGAGTTTGAGATTGTGAAAACCAGTCAAAATCCTCTCCTCTCAGGCTCTACATGCGAACGCCTGGGACTGATGCAGTTCACTGCACCAAATGACCTGCACATTGTGGATCATGTCTAGCATGGACCCCTGTCCAAAGAACAACTACTCAGCAGATATGACGATGTATTCAACATGCCCGTTGAATCAGTGCCTGGGGAGGTACACTTTGAAGTGGATGAGAGCATTACTCCAGTCCAGTGTGCTCCTCGCAATGTGCCCATTGCAATGAAAGTGGCTGTGAAGGCCCAGCTGGACAAGTATGAGGCCGATGGCCACATGACATCTGTGACTGAACCAACTGACTGGATCAGCAATATGGTCATAGTGAAAAAAACAGAGAAGCTGAGGGTCTGCATCGACCCAAAGCATCTGAACCAAGCACTGAAACGATCCCACTACATCATGCCGACACAAGAGGATGTCCTCTATAAGCTTCCCAAGGCCAGGATTTTCACCTTGGTGGATGCCCGAGATGCATTCCTTCAATGCAAGCTGGACGAAGAAAGCAGCTTCATGACTACCTTCTGGACCCCCTGGGGTCGGAAACGCTGGCTCAACCTCCCGTTTGGTGTCTCAGTGGCGTCTGAGGTATACCAACGCAAGCAGCACGAGTTACTGGCTGGGCTCAAGGGCATTGAACCCATCACCGATGATATCCTGATCGTAGGCTGTGGTGAAACAGACGAAGAAGCAGAACGCGACCACGATGTGAAGCTCCTGGCACTGATGGAGCGCTGCCGATCAGTTAAGCTTCGTCTTGGCCTGAAGAAGCTGCAGTTCAAGGTGAAAGACGTCCACTTCCATGGCCACATTCTCTCAGCAAAAGGCCTGAAGCCGGACCCAGACAAGGTCCAAGCGATCCTCGACATGCCAAACCCGTCTGATGCAAAAGGAGTACAGCGTCTCATCGGCTTTGCAAACTATCTTGCAAAGTTCATGCCACACCTATCAGCAGTCTGTGAGCCTCTGCGCCGGTTGCTGGACAAAGACACACCATGGCACTGGCTACCCAAGCACGAGGCCGCAGTGCAGGAGATGAAATCTCTGGCTTCATCCATGCCAGTGTTGCGCTACTACGACGTCACGAAGCCTGTCACAATCCAGAGCGACTCTAGCCAAAGGGGACTTGGATGCTGCCTTATGCAGGAAGGCCAGCCCGTTGCGTTTGCCTCGAGAGCGCTCACCCCCACCGAACAAAACTATGCACAAATTGAGAAAGAGTGCCTCAGCATCGTCTTCTCCTGCCAGTGATTCCATCACTACTTATATGGTCGAGAGCTGGTCACCTCTGAAACTGACCACAAACCACTCATTGCCATATTCAGTAAACCTCTCCTCAACGCGCCCAAGAGGCTTCAAAGCATGCTCCTGACTCTGCAAAACTACAGCTTGAAGGTCATTTACAAGCCAGGACCTGAGATGTACATCAGCGACACACTGAGCAGGGCAACAGCACAATGTACAGGTAGAGGCACTGCCTATCAGCGGCAGGCCATCTGTTCGCTACAGCAGGAACAACAAGATGTTCAACAGATCAATCAGGCAGACTACTTAAACGTCACAGATCACCGCCTAGCCCAGATCAGGCAACATACTGACAAGGACGAACACCTACAGTCACTGAAGTCCATGGCTCTCGCAGGTTGGTCATATCTGAAAGAGGAGACACCTTTCACAGTGAGAGAATACTGGACCTTTCGAGATGAGATCAGTGTGCAAAATGGCGTCTTGTTCAGAGGTCAGAAGGTCATTATTCCCAAATCACTACGTCCAGAGATGCTTACCCGCATACACTCCAGTCACGTTGGAGGTGACGCATGCTACCGTCAGGCTCGTGAATCATTATACTGGCCAAACATGCAAGCAGAAATTAAAGACTTTGTCAGCAACTGTACCACATGCAACGAGTACGCTCATGAACAGCAAAAGGAAACCATGATGTCACACGAACTGCCCACAAGGGCCTGGCAAATCATCAGCATGGACTTATTCAGCCACAGACAAAAGGACTATCTTCTCATCGTTGATCATTACTCTGACTTTTGGGAAATTTAACTGCTCCCTGACTTGTCTGCAGAGACGGTCATAAAGCGCTGCAAGACGCAGTTTGCAAGGCAAGGTCAGCCTGACAAGGTAATCACGGACAATGGCCCACAATTCACTGCACAGTTCAAGCGTTTCGCCTCAGAATGGGAGTTTGACCACGTGACCTTTTCTCCAAGACACCCAAAAGCAAATGACAAGGCAGAATCAGCTGTCAAGATTGCAAAAAAACTGTTAAGCAGGGCCTTGCGCGACAGCAACGACCCATGGAAAGCGATCTTACAGTGGAGGAACACACCCACCGAAAACATGGACAGCAGCCCAGCACAACGCCTTCTGTCCAGACGTCTGAAGACTACTATCCCCGTAGTTAACAAGCTACTTGAGACCTGCGTCATGGTTGGCGTCACGGACAAACTGCGTCACAGAAAGCAGCTCGCTAAGTGCTTCTACGACCGGACTGCTCGAGACCTACCAGAGCTGGAGGTGGGTGAAACTATAAGGATGAAACCGCTGCCGGGAGACCACACAGGACTTTGGAGGCTGGGCACATGCCTACAGAGAGTTGCACCACGTTCTTACCTGGTGGATGGTGGCTCCCTCTTTCGTCGCAATCGGGTGGATCTGCGCATAGCAGAGCAGACAAACCAGAACATGCCATACACTCACCTAGATGAGCTGGATCACAGTCCAGGCCTAAGGGTAAGGGGTGCAGAATTGAGACATGAGCCAACTGAAGGTGAAGCTTGTACTCCACCAAACTCTCCAGCTCGTGGCCCTAATCCTACCCCTGTCAAAGCCAATACTTACTCACGGGTGGGTCGGATGTGCAAGCCACCGGACAGGCTTACTCTGTAAGCAAGAGACTTAACTTGCTGTCTATTAATTAAAAAAATAAATAATAATTATTATTATAAAAAAAAAAAAAAAAAAGGAAGATGACAACTGAAGTAAAAAGAAAATGTCATGCTTTTCAATTGTTATGACTTGACTGTTAAGAACTCAATGTTATGCCGTTATGTTTGCACTTTCTATTGAAAAGGATGATATTACGGAGTCTAGTTGATAGGTAATTGACTAGCTGGACTGTTCCCCAGACTCCAGGCGTAGGGATTTGTACAATGCTTAACAAGGCTATTGAACTTGACATTGGTGTCTGTCTTTATTCCTTAATCCGACATATCATACAGAAACACCTGCCTCTGATTGAGAATCATACCAGGCCAAACAAAACAACCAACATAGAAAGACGACCATAGATAACCCACCCAACTCACGCCCTGACTAAAACAAAGAAATAACAAATAAACTAAGGTCCGAACGTGACAGTATCAACAGATGTGTACGGTAGGGCCGCCCAATTTCGCCATTTTTATTAATTTTGGTTGTGGAACTTCTATCTCTAGATATTCTGAATAATGCAAATTTGTATGGCTTAACCATTTTTAACAAAGAAATCAAAATCTCCCAACTGGCTGATGATACTACTATTTTCTTATTAAGAGACAAAGACCATGTCGCCCATGCCCTTAATACTTTAACTGCATTTTCTATTGCATCAGGATTAATGCTGAATGTTTCTAAATGTGAAATATTATGTTTTTTTTTACTCTGATGATAAAGAAATATAAAATATTCCTGTAAAGGACTGTGTTAAATATATCT
This sequence comes from Salvelinus fontinalis, assembly GCF_029448725.1. Taxonomy (NCBI): domain Eukaryota; kingdom Metazoa; phylum Chordata; class Actinopteri; order Salmoniformes; family Salmonidae; genus Salvelinus; species Salvelinus fontinalis. The sequence goes on from NW_026602589.1 coordinate 4,790, forward strand.
CTCAAAAAACCACTTAGACAACATTTGAATTTCTCTCCTAAAATTAAGAGAACTAAAAATATATTTAATAATTGGCTACAAAGGGATCTTTCTATACTTGGGAGAGTACTTCTGTCCAAGGCAGAGGGACTGTCTCGTTTTGTGTACCTCTCATTATCGTTATGTGTAAATCCAGCTAATTGTAAGGAGATTAATAAGACCTTTCTTAAATTCATCTGGAAAAATAAGTCTCACAAACTAAAAAAATCTGTCCTTTCTAACAAAAGAGTTGAAGGCGGTCTAGAAGTGTTGAATTTTGTTGACATAAATAACACATCAATACTGATTCGATGTGGTATTTCATTCCAAACAATGTGTTTAATAAATTGGGAGGTCTTCAATTTTTACTGAAATGTAATAATATTCCTGAAAGATTACCTGCTAAATTGGCTAGGTTTCAACAATAAGCTTTAATGGCCTGGAAAATATGTTTCCTGCACAATTTTTCCCCTCATAAAGCTCTTTTGTGGAATAATTCAGACATAACTGTAAGGAATAAGTCATTGTTCTACCCCAGCTGGCATGAGAGGAATATTGACTTTGTTCTTGATATTTTCGACAAGGGTAATATTCTCACATATGAACAATTTATAACATTGAAAGAGTTTCCAATACCTTTCAGAGAGTTTATGTCTGTGATCAAAGCCGTTCCCAGTGGTCTAACTACACTTATGAAAACTCATCTTAATTTTGGGAATGATCACAAAGTTTATCCAGAACTCAGATTGGAAGGCTTGGGCTTACTTGAGAGATCTTGTTGTAATAAATATATAAGACAAATTCTTCATTCACAAAACCAATTTACACGAGAGGAAAGTTTTTCTGGAACATGCTTATGTAACAGTTGTTAAAGTACTGTGTGAACGAGCCCTGCGTGCTCGTGCTCAAATCATTTTGATGCACTATGAGAGGTAGGCACGCTTTTTCTGTCGTCTTCAGAAAAGTTTGAATATTTTAAGCACAAAGTCATACACACAGTGTTTTGTTCATGAATAATGTTGTATATTTAGAGGTTACTCATAAGTGGATGGTATTGTTAAGATGCACTTGTAATTGTACTTTTTAGGATGATATCAACATTCTGAATTCAACATGTGGTTAGTAGCTAGCTAAGGTATTGGTATGTGTGAACGATGGCTAGCCCCTCAAATGTATTCAAAAATCATTTTGATGCACTATGAGAGATGCAGTATGCACAGAGTGAATTCTGCTTGATTAAAACTATCTGATCTCCGAAGTCCACGTCTATAGTCTCAATCAACCACACACAACGCAGAGTTACAGCGGTGCAGTACAGCACCGTTTACACTTATTCCTTATGTCTGGAAAAATGCATGGTAAGACCTTACAAATATTGTATACCAAACAAAGGAAGTGCACTTCTAAATTTTACATAAGATATATCCATGTAATTCTATGATATCCAAATCTGTGGCTATTGATGATGTCTGTGTTTTCTACGAAAAAGAAGGTGAGAATCTATTTTCACTTGTTCTTTGAATGTAAATTTGTCAGCATTTTGGGAAAACCTTGCAAAATACTTATTTACCATTATGAACACTGCCTATGTTTTTGACATGAAAGATATAATATGTTACTATTGCAATGATAAAATTACAAATTTTTCTGATTTAATTTAATTATGTTTTTAAAACATTAACCCTAGTGAATAACAACAAGAATAACATCTTCCTGAATTATTATAATAAGATATTTTCAGAGTGAATACAATTGCACAAAAATAATATATTTTTAGTATTATTTTATTGATCTTTTTTGTATGTTTGAGTATTTTCTTGTTAATACCTTTGTTTTGTTAGACATGTTTGATGTAGCAATGTAAGTAGATTTTTGTATTGTGAATAAAAAAAAATAATAAGAAAAAGACCTCGCAACAGTAACTAGGGGGCGCGGCTTGATAATGTCTCTATTATGACGTCACAAAGCATGCAGTTAAAAATAGAGTCTTGTGTATTTTGGTTCAGTCATCGATATGGATGTGTATGAAGAAGTAGGTGTACCGGAGTTTGGTGCTACCTGGCCCGCCATGACGATGCCCGACCAAGGAGTGATTGACCAATTTACCATTTTCTTCGCGCTTTTTCTTGGAGGACTAAAGGATGTAGGCCTGAGTACAAAACTAGACAAGGACATTTCCTGAACATAATGTGTGCTTGCTTGTATTGAAGTAGGCTAATAATGGTAGAAGTTTGAAGCGCTTGTGGCTGGTGTAGTCTATGGAGCTTAATGCAAATGTGAAATGGCTTTAGTTGAACGAGTAGTTAAATAGCAGTGGTGGAAAAAGTACCCAATTGTCATACATAAAAGTTAAGATACCTTCATAGAAAATCAAGTAAAAGTGAAAGTCACCCAGTAAAATACTACTTAAATGAATGTTTTTGGTTTTAAATATACTTAAGTATAAAAAGTAAATGTAGCCTATAAATCATTTCAAATTGCATTTATTAACAAAACCAGAAGGCACAATTTTCTTGTTTTAATTTACGGATAGCAAGGAGCACACTCCAACACTTTTACAAACAAAGTGTGTTTTGTGAGTCCGCCATCAGAGGCAGTAGGGATAACCAGGGCTGTTCTCTTGATAAGTGCATGAGTTGGACAATTTTCCTGTCCTGCTAAGCATTCAAAATGTAACAAGTACTTTTGGGTGTCAGGGAAAATGTATGAAATAAAAAGTACATTATTTAGGGCCTCCCCATAGGCGCAGCGGTCTAAGACACTGCATCGCAGTGTTGCGGTATCACTACAGCCTGGGGTTCGATACCAGGCTGTGTCATTACCAGCCGTGACCGGGAGTCTCATTGGGCGGTGCACAATTGGCCCAGCGGGTGAGGGCAGGGTTTTGGGGAGGCTTTACTTGGCACATCTCGCTGTAGTGGTGGGCCCGGGCGCCTGCAGGCTGACTTCGGTTGTCAGTTGAACAGTGTTTCCTTCGACACGTTGGTGCAGCTAAAAAGTAAAAGTACTTTAAAGTACTACTTGAGTAGCTTTTGGGGGGGATTTGTACTTTATTAAAGTACTTTACACCACTGGTAAATAGTACCCACAGAGATCCTTTATGGTAATCTACCTTTCTACCTCACTGACAGTCCATTCCATCTGATGTGAATTCCATAATAAATGGTAATGTGACAATTGTTTGTTTGTCCAGTTTCTCTTCTCTCTAGAAGAGGAATGGTTTGGAGCAACCCATCCTGGAGTGGGATGGGAGCTCACTCTCCCTGCTGTCCTGATTTTTTTTGGTGTGATATTCCTATGGAGGACCGTCCTTGCGGTAAACCTTTTGTATTATTACCATGTTACAACAATTTTCATACACTTCAACTTCCTATGGAAATGAAAGGAATTGAGGGAAAGGCTCATTTTGCAGTTTGATTGATCTTCTAATGATGTATGATGTAGTCCATGTTTGAACGTTGTTCTCATTGCCTTGTCTCTGTTTCTTATAGATCAAAAGCAGGATACGTCTATGTGAGTTTTCCTACCTTTCATTAAGTAGCTCAAATGAGGAGAAGCAAGCTTTTTTACTTACATTTTATACAGTAGATTTAGCTCCTTAGTCATGCCTGAACCAAGACTAATTTCATATTCCCCTCTGTATCTCCAGTGACTGAGACACAGCTAAACGTGAAACTCACCCAGCTATCGAAAAAGAAATGTGACATAATGATTCAATTGTCTGAAATGGAGATACTGGTACGTTTCAGAAGCTAAGTAAGACCTGGGACATTCTGGACTTGAAAAACATATACTTTTCCATGATCATTGTAACTTCTGTTCTAAATCTGGTTGGTTTTAGTTGAAGGACTATGACGCGCCAGTGAAAAGGTTGCGGGCATGCCTGCAGTCCTCTCAGGAGGATAATCAGGATCTGGAGGTAAGCAGTCAGAGAACTCTTATTCCTAAACCCCTTTAACTAGTTTCCCTGCCCTCTACAGTGTATGACCAATGTGTCATCAGGTCTAATAGACTGACATTGACTAATGTTTAGTTACTGGAAATGTATGGAGTTCTATAGGTGCAAAGTCAAATTACATCTGAAAATGTATTTGAACTATTAACTCACGGTCAAAGTATAGTCCATTTATCAATTAGTTTAATTGTCATGGTCAGACGTTTATCACACAGTTCACATTGAGCCCATCTCTTTTATCCCAAGAATATGAAGAAACAATGGGACATCAGAGCTGGAGAAATGGAGGCATTTCATCTACAACTCCGGGAGCGTGTTGAACACATACAGAAACTGAAAGCTGTTGTAAGTCCATTACTGCTCAATCAAACTCACTCGTTTGGTATGATGATAAAGAGCTATCTTAATGGGGTTTATGTTATGGCTCCCAACAGTGGGGACTGATGGAACCACTTAAAGAGCATCACGGTGGGGATGCCAGGATCCCTAGTGGCACCAACACCCAATCTACCGGTGAGTAAATCACACAGTTTGATCAGCGTATAAAAAGTTTGCAAACTGTTTATTGACCTGCTAAGCTTACTTGTCAGGATTGTTCGAGGGTAGAAGCATGCAGGGTTATCGACAACTAAATGTGCATTGATATGTTGATCAAATAATCACCTTTGATACAGATATCAAGAGTGAGGAAAACATTGAGATCGAGGTCATTGTGATGAAGGATTCAACCTTAGTAAGTTAATGTATAGTCTGTGTAAGCCAGGAGACATTTGGTTCAGTTACTGAAATAAGTAGATGAAAAGAATGGGTGTGATTACAGAAAGGACCCTCTTTTCAGTTTACCCCAAAACTGTAAATACTATATATTTTACAATGGATCAGTTGTTTGCTGGCTCTAGCACTTAAAAATGCAGAATCTTCTACAGATCAAAACCACACTGGAGGAGGTGAACAGGGGTCTTCAGGGTAGGCTATGTTACAAACACACAACATATGTCCCACCAGCCAGAATCACTTTATTCTGTATTGATATTTTCTTTACTTTACATGTATGTCTGTTCACTTTGCAACAGACACAAATTGTCAGCTTGAAGAGAAGAATGCCGCTCTACATCAAGAACTCCACAGCACTGAGAAGATGTATAGACAGACTCTAAACGAGCTGTAAGTGGATTTTGATATTAGTTTGATCATATTAGGATTTGCTCTCATTCACATGACATGTACTTTGGCGTTTGTCTTTTCACAGGACCAATGCCCTGATTCAAGGCAAACATGAGGAAAAGCAACATGTAAGTAAGCCTAAGACAGCCTGCCAAATACTGATCCATAACCGCTCAATAGTAAGCTAAACTACAAAGTACTTAAACAAAACCATAAGGCCCAGTATCAACACTCGTATTGGGTTACGTGATAGAATGTCTTTGCACACATTTCTAATGCAATTCTTGTTTTCTCCTCAGATTGACATGCTACAAGATAAAATCCAGACCATATCTGTAAGGAGATCATTCACTTTAAAGTTAGCTACTGTAGTTGCACTAAGGTGTTATTAGCTACGTTTTGCTAGTTACTCTGTGTCTTGCTGTACACTAAGATATACAGTGCTGCTTGAATGTATGTGAACCCTACAGGGCTGCTCATTATTTTGCTATAAAATAAACATATAAAATCCTTATCTAAACTCCAATTCGTAATAAAAACATTCCAAGTAAGTGACAGAAACCCCCAAAAATATGATATATTTTCATTGTTTATTTAACAAAAGAGGTTTATTTAACAGAAACTCAGATTTGATGTGTGCAAAAATATATGAACTCCTTTAGTCAGTAGCTTGTGGCACCTCCATTAGCAGCGATAACTTGGGAGTAAACGTCTCCTATAGCCAGTAATCAGTTTCTGACATCTGTTTTGAGGGATTTTTGCCCACTCATCCTTACAGAACTCAGCCAATTGAGTGAGTTTTGAGGGGTGTTTGGTATGAACTGCCTGCTTCAGGTCCTGCCACAGCATCTCGATTGGATTTAGCTCAGGACTTTGACTTGGCCAATCCAAAACACAAATCTTCTTTCTCGTGAGCCATTCGTTGGTAGTTTTGCTTGAATGCTTTGGGTCGTTGTTTTGTTGGAAGCACCATTTTCATCCCAGCTTTAGCTCGTTGACTGATGGCCTGACGTTCTATTCAAGAATCTCCTGGTATACCTCAGAATCCATGGTTCCCTTAATGATGTGGACTCATCCAGATCCAGAGGAGAAAAAGCAGCCCCAGATCTTAACATTCCCACCACCATGCTTGACTGTTGGGATAAAGTTGTTTTGGTGGTAGGCCAGTGTTGGGTTTTCCCCAAACATAGCGGTGTTGATTGTGACCAAAAAGGTCAAGTTTTTTTATTTTTATTAATTGGTCCAGAGAATGGACTTCCAGAAACATTCAGGTTTGTACAGGTGGTCTCTGGCAAAGTTAAGATGGGCAGTTTGGTAATTTTTTGACAGCAGAGGCTTCTTCCTAGCAACCCCCCCATGAATGGCATTTGGATTCAGTGTTCTTCTTATTGTTGAAGCATGCACAGTTACGTACTTGAGATGCAAAAAGGGAGGTCTGCAAATCTCTACATGTTATGTTTGGGTTTGCTTTTACCTGATTTATTATTGTTTTGTGGCTCTTGGGGATATTTTGGAAGGGCGTCCACTTCCAGGCCGAGTTGCTGTCATGTTAAATGCTCTCCATTTGTAAATGATTTGCCTCACAGTGGACTGAGCTCAAATCTTTTTAAGATGATTTTATAGCCTTCTCCCAGACTGATGTGCTCTCACTACCCTCGTCCTGATGTCCTCTTAAATCTCCTTTCCTCTTGGCATGGTGTGCTTTGTATTCACCTGGATGGGTAACACCACACTGAGCAGGTTTCTTATCTCTATTATCATAGTCCCGCCCAAACTCTGTCCTAACGATCTCTCCTTTTATTGGTTCATTTGGTACCCAATTTTTTACCACCTTATTCTACATACCTACTGATTTAACCAATGCAACTTGGGGTTCACTTATTTTTGCACCTGCACTAATTCCTTTAAAAACAAAAAACTCTACTACACGCATGATTTCTTCTACACCAACATATAGTTAAATATAAACCTGTTGTCAGATCAAAAAGACTGATTCTGATTATATTAAGATTTTATGGTAAATACTAAAATAATCTGTAATTGAACAAAGGGATCACATACTTTCAAATAGTACTGTAATTCATTTATTGTCTTTAGCTGAAAGCCTCTGCTACCGAGCATGCTCTGGCCATGGAGAAGAATGAGACAGCGCTACTCCGCCAGAGGTGAGTCCAACAGTCAATGAATTCTATTGAAATAGATTAGTGTCGGAGGCATGTCGAGTACTAAAACTCGACTCTGGACCGTGCATGCTGCCACGGTTTCGGGAGGTTCGAGTCACTACTCGGTGTCTGTCCGTGTTCTTCCTCTCTGTCTTCATCCACATACCTGTCTCCCTAGCCTCTACTTCCTAATACAGCAGGAGATCGGTCTCCTTTAAAAAAAAAATGAAAGAAAAACAGATTATTGATGAGTGTACATCTGAATTGATCCTATAGAAAGGAATTTCATCCCATCCTTAACCCTAAAACGTAATTTACATTCTATGACACTAAAAGCTACATCCACATCTCCTCTTTGTGGTCAGTTGAGTGCTTATGCCACGCTCACGTGCTCCTTTCTAGGAAATACGACTGTTGCATTCATGTGCTTTTTGGTTGGAATAATTATCCAACCAATATGATTTTTTTTATTTATTTTTTTATTTTGTTTTATCCCCTTTTCTCCCCAATTTTTCGTGGTATTCAATCGCTAGTAATTACTATCTTGTCTCATCGCTACAACTCCCGTACGGTCTCGTGAGAGACGAAGGTCGAAAGTCATGCGTCCTCCGAAGCACAACCCAACCAAGCCGCACTGCTTCTTTAACACAGCGCGCCTCCAACCCGGAAGCCAGCCGCACCAATGTGTCGGAGGAAACACCGTGCACCTGGCCCCCTTGGTTAGCGCGCACTGCGCCCAGCCCGCCACAGGAGTCGCTGGAGCGCGATGAGACAAGGAAATCCCTACCGGCCTAACCCGGACGATGCTGGCCCAATTGTGCGTCGCCCCACGGACCTCCCGGTCGCGGCCGCCTGCGACAGAGCCTGGGGGCGAACCCAGAGACTCTGGTGGCGTAGTTAGCACTGCGATGCAGTGCCCTAGACCACTGCGCCACCCGGGAGGCCCAACCAATATGATTTTAGCTAGCTTGATAAACTAACTGACGTTGCTCATAATTACATTAGCTAGCATCCTTAACATTGACAATATGGCCAAACCAGCTACTTTATCAAATGGCAAATGTCGCCTAATTATCCATATTGACAAGGTTGTAGTTGTCAAAAACGGATTTGCTGTCATCTTTTGGTTGAAACGGTAAAAGGTCACTGGTGAAACGTCACAACTCGGCAAAAACTTTTCTCAGTTTCCCACTTGTAATTCCGATTTGGAGGGTCGTTCAAGTGAAACTTCCTAGTTTGAACTCGGCATTTTCGATAACTATTATGGCACGTGAACGTGGCATTAGTCAAGATCTACCCTGTTAGGGACATTTTGGGCACTAAGACCTGTGATTTCTTTCTAGGATTGTTCAACTAACCTCAAAGAAGCTGAAAATAGGAATACCTGGGTTCCTGATCAAGAACATTCCCAAGCGCCCGAAAACAACCAAGACCAACAAGCCCTTCTTGAAGACCTGCAAAGTTCTGAAAGCTTTCAAAGCACTATTCAAGAGATGAAGGCAATGCATACTATTGTACATTTGGTGCAATTATTCTCAGGACACGGGGTGAGGCAGAGTACAATAAATAAATCCAGATGCCTTATTCCATCAAGAAGTCTTCTTTAAAATCAACCAAGATAAATTGAACACGTGTTTTATGTAATTTATATGGTAGGTCTCATTAGACATCATCCAACTGTTTAAAAATGTCTTTGTATGCAGATTTCTGCTGTTGCCATTAGGTAAGATACAACTCCATGGGGCTTACCTGCCAAGACCTCCATGGAAGCCACCATATCCCATCATTTACCAAAGACAAATGATAGGACAATGATGAAGTCTATTATCTAGGTCTCCAGGGCTATTTTGGTGACGGGAAACCCCCACGTGAAGGTCGATTTGTCCCCACTTTGCAACCCAGGATCTCTTTAGGGACCTGAGCTGCCCAAGAAACCAAAACATCTGGACATTTTAACAGTCACAGATGGTTCACTTAATTACTTTGCGAAGAAGCACGAGAAGGACGAGAGTGGACGAATAGATGTCCATTCAGCGAGACACGCGAGTTAGCCTACAAACAAAGGGAAATGTAGGCCTATACTAATTTATGAAAATAAGAACAAATCCTCTTTCTCGTGAGTGTTGCGGGTGTAAACTTATCTTGCATAAACTTATATCTTGGAGGATTGCATACGGGTAAATTAATGTATTTAAATGTTTCACTCAAGTACGAGAAGAACAAGAACAACATTTCCCCAACACATTAGATGTGTGCAGGGTAAATACTCATGATAATGGCAAAAAAATGTAATTAAAACTAAATGTATAAGCCTACTTTGGGGAAACGAATGACTAAATATATATCCTATAGGGAAATAAGAAGGA
>NW_026602590.1:0-14444 GCF_029448725.1 Salvelinus fontinalis
CGTCACTATGGGGAGCAGAAAGAGAACAGGTCCTCACTATGGGGAACAGAAAGAGAACAGGTCCTCACTATGGGGAACAGAAAGAGAACAGGTCCTCACTATGGGGAACAGAAAGAGAACAGGCCCTCACTATGTGGAACAGAAAGACAACAGGACCTCACTATGGGGAACAGAAAGAGAACAGGTCCTCACTATGGGGAACAGAAAGAGAACAGGTCCTCACTATGGGGAACAGAAAGACAACAGGACCTCACTATGGGGAACAGAAAGAGAACAGGTCCTCACTATGGGGAACAGAAAGAGAACAGGACCTCACTATGGGGAACAGAAAGAGAACAGGTCCTCACTAAAGACACTACAGAGGGTAGTGCGTCCGGCCAAGTACTTCACTGGGGCTAAGGTGCCTGCCATTCAGGACCTCTACACCAGGCGGTGTCAGAGGAAAGCCCTAAAAATTGTCAAAGACCCCAGCCACCCCAGTCATAGACTGTTCTCTCTGCTACCGCATGGCAAGCGGTACCAGAGTACCAAGTCTAGGTCCAAGAAGCTTCTAAACAGCTTCTACCCCCAAGCCATAAGACTCCTGGACAGATAATCAAATGGCTACCCAGACGATTTGCAATGTGTGTCGTTGTCCCGCCCCCCCCCCCCCCCCCCCTTTACCGCTGCTGCTACACTTTGTTTACAATCTATGCATAGTAACTTTAACTATACATTCATGTACATATTACCTCAATTAGCCCGACTAACCGGTTTCCCCGCACATTGACTATGTACCGGTACCCCCTGTATATAGCCTCCACATTGACTCTGTACCGGTACCCCCTGTATATAGCCTCCGCATTGACTCTGTACCGGTACCCCCTGTATATAGCCTCCACATTGACTCTGTACCGGTACCTCCTGTATATAGCCTCCACATTGACTCTGTACCGTAACACCCTGTATATAGCCTCCACATTGACTCTGTACCGTAACACCCTGTATAAAGCCTCCACATTGACTCTGTACCGTAACACCCTGTATATAGCCTCTCTCCTGTATATAGCCTCTCTACTGTATATAGCCTCGCTACTGTTATTTTCACTGTCATTTTACTGTTTTCTTTTAAATTTGAATTTCTTTACTTATCTATTGTTTACCTAATACTTAAAAACTAAACTGTTGGTTAGGGCTTGAAGGTAAGCATTTCACTGTAAGGTCTACTACACCTGTTGGATTCAGCGCACGTGACAAATAAACTTTGTTTTGATTTGATTGGATTTGATGTAACCTGACAGCAGAGGGACCATTATGTAACCTGACAGCAGAGGAACCCTTATGTAACCTGACAGCAGAGGAACCATTATGTAACCTGACAGCAGAGGAACCCTTATGTAACCTGACAGCAGAGGAACCATTATGTAACCTAACAGCAGAGGAACCCTTATGTAACCTGACAGCAGAGGAACCATTATGTAACCTGACAGCAGAGGGACCATTATGTAACCTGACAGCAGAGGAACCATTATGTAACCTGACAGCAGAGGAACCATTATGTAACCTGACAGCAGAGGAACCCTTATGTAACCTGACAGCAGAGGAACCCTTATGTAACCTGACAGCAGAGGAACCCTTATGTAACCTGACAGCAGAGGAACCCTTATGTAACCTGACAGCAGAGGAACCCTTATGTAACCTGACAGCAGAGGAACCCTTATGTAACCTGACAGCAGAGGAACCCTTATGTAACCTGACAGCAGAGGAACCCTTATGTAACCTGACAGCAGAGGAACCATTATGTAACCTGACAGCAGAGGAACCCTTATGTAACCTGACAGCAGAGGAACCCTTATGTAACCTGACAGCAGAGGAACCATTATGTAACCTAACAGCAGAGGAACCCTTATGTAACCTGACAGCAGAGGAACCATTATGTAACCTGACAGCAGAGGAACCATTATGTAACCTGACAGCAGAGGAACCATTATGTAACCTGACAGCAGAGGAACCCTTATGTAACCTGACAGCAGAGGAACCCCCATTATGTAACCTGACAGCAGAGGAACCCCCCTTATGTAACCTGACAGCAGAGGAACCCTTATGTAACCTGACAGCAGAGGAACCTTTATGTAACCTGACAGCAGAGGCACCATTATGTAACCTGACAGCAGAGGAACCCTTATGTAACCTGACAGTAGAGGAACCATTATGTAACCTGACAGTAGAGGAACCCTTATGTAACCTGACAGCAGAGGAACCCCCCTTATGTAACCTGACAGCAGAGGAACCCCCCTTATGTAACCTGACAGTAGAGGAACCCTTATGTAACCTGACAGTAGAGGAACCATATGTAACCTGACAGCAGAGGAACCATTATGTAACCTGACAGCAGAGGAACCCCCCTTATGTAACCTGACAGCAGAGGAACCCTTATGTAACCTGACAGCAGAGGAACCTTTATGTAACCTGACAGCAGAGGAACCGTTATGTAACCTGACAGCAGAGGAACCCTTATGTAACCTGACAGCAGAGGAACCCTTATGTAACCTGACAGCAGAGGAACCATTATGTAACCTGACAGCAGAGGAACCCCCCTTATGTAACCTGACAGCAGAGGAACCCTTATGTAACCTGACAGTAGAGGAACCATTATGTAACCTGACAGCAGAGGAACCATTATGTAACCTGACAGCAGAGGAACCCCCCTTATGTAACCTGACAGCAGAGGAACCCTTATGTAACCTGACAGCAGAGGAACCCTTATGTAACCTGACAGCAGAGGAACCCTTATGTAACCTGACAGCAGAGGAACCCTTATGTAACCTGACAGCAGAGGAACCCTTATGTAACCTGACAGCAGAGGAACTCTTATGTAACCTGACAGCAGAGGAACCCTTATGTAACCTGACAGCAGAGGAACCTTTATGTAACCTGACAGCAGAGGAACCCTTATGTAAGACGACAGCAGAGGAACCCTTATGTAACCTGACAGCAGAGGAACCCCCCTTATGTAACCTGACAGCAGAGGAACCCTTATGTAACCTGACAGCAGAGGAACCCTTATGTAACCTGACAGCAGAGGAACCCCCCTTATGTAACCTGACAGCAGAGGAACCATTATGTAACCTGACAGCAGAGGAACCCCCCTTATGTAACCTCACAGCAGAGGAACCATTATGTAACCTGACAGCAGAGGAACCCCCCTTATGTAACCTGACAGCAGAGGAACCCTTATGTAACCTGACAGCAGAGGAACCCCCCTTATGTAACCTGACAGCAGAAGAACCCCCCTTATGTAACCTGACAGCAGAAGAACCATTATGTAACCTGACAGCAGAGGAACCCTTATGTAACCTGACAGCAGAGGAACCCTTATGTAACCTGACAGCAGAGGAACCCTTATGTAAACTGACAGCAGAGGAACCATTATGTAACCTGACAGCTGAGGAACCCCCATTATGTAACCTGACAGCAGAGGAACCATTATGTAACCTGACAGCAGAGGAACCCTTATGTAACCTGACAGCAGAGGAACCCTTATGTAAACTGACAGCAGAGGAACCATTATGTAACCTGACAGCAGAGGAACCATTATGTAACCTGACAGCTGAGGAACCCCCATTATGTAACCTGACAGCAGAGGAACCATTATGTAACCTGACAGCAGAGGAACCATTATGTAACCTGACAGCAGAGGAACCATTATGTAACCTGACAGCAGAGGAACCATTATGTAACCTGACAGCAGAGGAACCATTATGTAACCTGACAGCAGAGGAACCATTATGTAACCTGACAGCAGAGGAACCCTTATGTAACCTGACAGCAGAGGAACCTTTATGTAACCTGACAGCAGAGGAACCCTTATGTAACCTGACAGAAGAGGAACCCCCCTTATGTAACCTGACAGTAGAGGAACCATTATGTAACCTGACAGCAGAGGAACCATTATGTAACCTGACAGCAGAGGAACCATTATGTAACCTGACAGCAGAGGAACCTTATGTAACCTGACAGCAGAGGAACCTTCTGTAACCTGACAGCAGAGGAACCCTTATGCAACCTGACAGCAGAGGAACCATTATGTAACCTGACAGCAGAGGAACCCCCCTTATGTAACCTGACAGCAGAGGAACCATTATGTAACCTGACAGCAGAGGAACCCTTATGTAACCTGACAGCAGAGGAACCGTTATGTAACCTGACAGTAGAGGAACCATTATGTAACCTGACAGCAGAGGAACCCATATGTAACCTGACAGTAGAGGAACCATTATGTAACATGACAGCAGAGGAACCATTATGTAACCTGACAGCAGAGGAACCATTATGTAACCTGACAGCAGAGGAACCTTATGTAACCTGACAGCAGAGGAACCTTCTGTAACCTGACAGCAGAGGAACCCTTATGTAAGATGACAGCAGAGGAACCCTTATGCAACCTGACAGCAGAGGAACCCTTATGTAACCTGACAGCAGAGGAACCCTTATGTAACCTGACAGCAGAGGAACCATTATGTAACCTGACAGCAGAGGAACCTTTATGTAACCTGACAGCAGAGGAACCCTTATGTAAGATGACAGCAGAGGAACCCTTATGTAACCTGACAGCAGAGGAACCCCCCTTATGTAACCTGACAGCAGAGGAACCCTTATGTAACCTGACAGCAGAGGAACCCTTATGTAACCTGACAGCAGAGGAACCCCCCTTATGTAACCTGACAGCAGAGGAACCCCCCTTATGTAACCTGACAGCAGAGGAACCCTTATGTAACCTGACAGCAGAGGAACCCCACTTATGTAACCTGACAGCAGAAGAACCCCCCTTATGTAACCTGACAGCAGAGGAACCCTTATGTAACCTGACAGCAGAGGAACCCTTATGTAACCTGACAGCAGAGGAACCCTTATGTAACCTGACAGCAGAGGAACCATTATGTAACCTGACAGCTGAGGAACCCCCATTATGTAACCTGACAGCAGAGGAACCATTATGTAACCTGACAGTAGAGGAACCATTATGTAACCTGACAGCAGAGGAACCATTATGTAACCTGACAGCAGAGGAACCCCCCTTATGTAACCTGACAGCAGAGGAACCCTTATGTAACCTGACAGCAGAGGAACCCTTATGTAACCTGACAGCAGAGGAACCCTTATGTAACCTGACAGCAGAGGAACCCTTATGTAACCTGACAGCAGAGGAACCCTTATGTAACCTGACAGCAGAGGAACCCTTATGTAACCTAACAGCAGAGGAACCCTTATGTAACCTGACAGCAGAGGAACCTTTATGTAACCTGACAGCAGAGGAACCCTTATGTAAGATGACAGCAGAGGAACCCTTATGTAACCTGACAGCAGAGGAACCCCCCTTATGTAACCTGACAGCAGAGGAACCCTTATGTAACCTCACAGCAGAGGAACCCTTATGTAACCTGACAGCAGAGGAACCCCCCTTATGTAACCTGACAGCAGAGGAACCCCCCTTATGTAACCTGACAGCAGAGGAACCCTTATGTAACCTAACAGCAGAGGAACCCCACTTATGTAACCTGACAGCAGAAGAACCCCCCTTATGTAACCTGACAGCAGAGGAACCCTTATGTAACCTGACAGCAGAGGAACCCTTATGTAACCTGACAGCAGAGGAACCCTTATGTAACCTGACAGCAGAGGAACCATTATGTAACCTGACAGCTGAGGAACCCCCATTATGTAACCTGACAGCTGAGGAACCATTATGTAACCTGACAGCTGAGGAACCCCCATTATGTAACCTGACAGCAGAAGAACCATTATGTAACCTGACAGCAGAGGAACCATTATGTAACCTGACAGCAGAGGAACCATTATGTAACCTGACAGCAGAGGAACCCCCCTTATGTAACCTGACAGCAGAGGAACTATTATGTAACCTGACAGTAGAGGAACCATTATGTAACCTGACAGCAGAGGAACTATTATGTAACCTGACAGTAGAGGAACCATTATGTAACCTGACAGCAGAGGAACCCATATGTAACCTGACAGTAGAGGAACCATTATGTAACATGACAGCAGAGGAACCATTATGTAACCTGACAGCAGAGGAACCATTATGTAACCTGACAGCAGAGGAACCTTATGTAACCTGACAGCAGAGGAACCTTCTGTAACCTGACAGCAGAGGAACCCTTATGCAACCTGACAGCAGAGGAACCCTTATGTAACCTGACAGCAGAGGAACCCTTATGTAACCTGACAGCAGAGGAACCATTATGTAACCTGACAGCAGAGGAACCTTTATGTAACCTGACAGCAGAGGAACCCTTATGTAAGATGACAGCAGAGGAACCCTTATGTAACCTGACAGCAGAGGAACCCCCCTTATGTAACCTGACAGCAGAGGAACCCTTATGTAACCTGACAGCAGAGGAACCCTTATGTAACCTGACAGCAGAGGAACCCCCCTTATGTAACCTGACAGCAGAGGAACCCCCCTTATGTAACCTGACAGCAGAGGAACCCTTATGTAACCTGACAGCAGAGGAACCCCACTTATGTAACCTGACAGCAGAGGAACCCTTATGTAACCTGACAGCAGAGGAACCCTTATGTAACCTGACAGCAGAGGAACCCTTATGTAACCTGACAGCAGAGGAACCCTTATGTAACCTGACAGCAGAGGAACCCTTATGTAACCTGACAGCAGAGGAACCCTTATGTAACCTAACAGCAGAGGAACCCTTATGTAACCTGACAGCAGAGGAACCTTTATGTAACCTGACAGCAGAGGAACCCTTATGTAAGATGACAGCAGAGGAACCCTTATGTAACCTGACAGCAGAGGAACCCCCCTTATGTAACCTGACAGCAGAGGAACCCTTATGTAACCTCACAGCAGAGGAACCCTTATGTAACCTGACAGCAGAGGAACCCCCCTTATGTAACCTGACAGCAGAGGAACCCCCCTTATGTAACCTGACAGCAGAGGAACCCTTATGTAACCTAACAGCAGAGGAACCCCACTTATGTAACCTGACAGCAGAAGAACCCCCCTTATGTAACCTGACAGCAGAGGAACCCTTATGTAACCTGACAGCAGAGGAACCCTTATGTAACCTGACAGCAGAGGAACCCTTATGTAACCTGACAGCAGAGGAACCATTATGTAACCTGACAGCTGAGGAACCCCCATTATGTAACCTGACAGCTGAGGAACCATTATGTAACCTGACAGCTGAGGAACCCCCATTATGTAACCTGACAGCAGAAGAACCATTATGTAACCTGACAGCAGAGGAACCCTTATGTAACCTGACAGTAGAGGAACCATTATGTAACCTGACAGCAGAGGAACCATTATGTAACCTGACAGCAGAGGAACCATTATGTAACCTGACAGCAGAGGAACCATTATGTAACCTGACAGCAGAGGAACCATTATGTAACCTGACAGCAGAGGAACCATTATGTAACCTGACAGCAGAGGAACCATTATGTAACCTGACAGCAGAGGAACCCCCCTTATGTAACCTGACAGCAGAGGAACCATTATGTAACCTGACAGTAGAGGAACCATTATGTAACCTGACAGCAGAGTAACCCATATGTAACCTGACAGTAGAGGAACCATTATGTAACATGACAGCAGAGGAACCATTATGTAACCTGACAGCAGAGGAACCATTATGTAACCTGACAGCAGAGGAACCTTATGTAACCTGACAGCAGAGGAACCTTCTGTAACCTGACAGCAGAGGAACCCTTATGCAACCTGACAGCAGAGGAACCCTTATGTAACCTGACAGCAGAGGAACCCTTATGTAACCTGACAGCAGAGGAACCATTATGTAACCTGACAGCAGAGGAACCTTTATGTAACCTGACAGCAGAGGAACCCTTATGTAAGATGACAGCAGAGGAACCCTTATGTAACCTGACAGCAGAGGAACCCCCCTTATGTAACCTGACAGCAGAGGAACCCTTATGTAACCTGACAGCAGAGGAACCCTTATGTAACCTGACAGCAGAGGAACCCCCCTTATGTAACCTGACAGCAGAGGAACCCCCCTTATGTAACCTGACAGCAGAGGAACCCTTATGTAACCTGACAGCAGAGGAACCCCACTTATGTAACCTGACAGCAGAAGAACCCCCCTTATGTAACCTGACAGCAGAGGAACCCTTATGTAACCTGACAGCAGAGGAACCCTTATGTAACCTGACAGCAGAGGAACCCTTATGTAACCTGACAGCAGAGGAACCATTATGTAACCTGACAGCTGAGGAACCCCCATTATGTAACCTGACAGCAGAGGAACCATTATGTAACCTGACAGTAGAGGAACCATTATGTAACCTGACAGCAGAGGAACCATTATGTAACCTGACAGCAGAGGAACCCCCCTTATGTAACCTGACAGCAGAGGAACCCTTATGTAACCTGACAGCAGAGGAACCCCCCTTATGTAACCTGACAGCAGAGGAACCCTTATGTAACCTGACAGCAGAGGAACCCTTATGTAACCTGACAGCAGAGGAACCCTTATGTAACCTGACAGCAGAGGAACCCTTATGTAACCTGACAGCAGAGGAACCCTTATGTAACCTGACAGCAGAGGAACCCTTATGTAACCTGACAGCAGAGGAACCTTTATGTAACCTGACAGCAGAGGAACCCTTATGTAAGATGACAGCAGAGGAACCCTTATGTAACCTGACAGCAGAGGAACCCCCCTTATGTAACCTGACAGCAGAGGAACCCTTATGTAACCTCACAGCAGAGGAACCCTTATGTAACCTGACAGCAGAGGAACCCCCCTTATGTAACCTGACAGCAGAGGAACCCCCCTTATGTAACCTGACAGCAGAGGAACCCTTATGTAACCTGACAGCAGAGGAACCCCACTTATGTAACCTGACAGCAGAAGAACCATTATGTAACCTGACAGCAGAGGAACCCTTATGTAACCTGACAGTAGAGGAACCATTATGTAACCTGACAGCAGAGGAACCATTATGTAACCTGACAGCAGAGGAACCATTATGTAACCTGACAGCAGAGGAACCATTATGTAACCTGACAGCAGAGGAACCATTATGTAACCTGACAGCAGAGGAACCATTATGTAACCTGACAGCAGAGGAACCATTATGTAACCTGACAGCAGAGGAACCCTTATGTAACCTGACAGCAGAGGAACCCTTATGTAACCTGACAGCAGAGGAACCCATATGTAACCTGACAGCAGAGGAACCATTATGTAACCTGACAGCAGAGGAACCCTTATGTAACCTGACAGCAGAGGAACCCTCATGTAACCTGACAGCAGAGGAACCCCCCTTATGTAACCTGACAGCAGATGAACCCTTATGTAACCTGACAGTAGAGGAACCCCCCTTATGTAACCTGACAGCAGAGGAACCATTATCTAACCTGATAGCAGAGGAACCTTTATGTAACCTGACAGCAGAGGAACCCTTATGTAACCTGACAGCAGAGGAACCATTATGTAACCTGACAGCAGAGGAACCATTATGTAACCTGACAGCAGAGGAACCCTTATGTAACCTGACAGCAGAGGAACCCTTATGTAACCTGACAGCAGAGGAACCCATATGTAACCTGACAGCAGAGGAACCATTATGTAACCTGACAGCAGAGGAACCCTTATGTAACCTGACAGCAGAGGAACCCTTATGTAACCTGACAGCAGAGGAACCCTTATGTAACCTGACAGCAGAGGAACCCTTATGTAAACTGACAGCAGAGGAACCATTATGTAACCTGACAGCTGAGGAACCCCCATTATGTAACCTGACAGCAGAAGAACCATTATGTAACCTGACAGCAGAGGAACCCTTATGTAACCTGACAGTAGAGGAACCATTATGTAACCTGACAGCAGAGGAACCATTATGTAACCTGACAGCAGAGGAACCATTATGTAACCTGACAGCAGAGGAACCATTATGTAACCTGACAGCAGAGGAACCATTATGTAACCTGACAGCAGAGGAACCATTATGTAACCTGACAGCAGAGGAACCATTATGTAACCTGACAGCAGAGGAACCATTATGTAACCTGACAGCAGAGGAACCATTATGTAACCTGACAGCAGAGGCACCCTTATGTAACCTGACAGCAGAGGAACCCCCCTTATGTAACCTGACAGCAGAGGAACCCCCTTATGTAACCTGACAGCAGAGGAACCCTTATGTAACCTGACAGCAGAGGAACCATTATGTAACCTGACAGCAGAGGAACCGTTATGTAACCTGACAGCAGAGGAACCCCCCTTATGTAACCTGACAGCAGAGGAACCCCCTTATGTAACCTGACAGCAGAGGAACCATTATGTAACCTGACAGCAGAGGAACCATTATGTAACCTGACAGCAGAGGAACCATTATGTAACCTGACAGTAGAGGCACCCTTATGTAACCTGACAGCAGAGGAACCCTTATGTAACCTGACAGCAGAGGAACCTTATGTAACCTGACAGCAGAGGAACCCCCCTTATGTAACCTGACAGCAGAGGAACCCTTATGTAACCTGACAGCAGAGGAACCATTATGTAACCTGACAGCAGAGGAACCCTTATGTAACCTGACAGCAGAGGAACCATTATGTAACCTGACAGTAGAGGAACCCCCCTTATGTAACCTGACAGTAGAGGCACCATTATGTAACCTGACAGCAGAGGAACCCTTATGTAACCTGACAGCAGAGGAACCATTATGTAACCTGACAGCAGAGGAACCATTATGTAACCTGACAGCAGAGGAACCCTTATGTAACCTGACAGTAGAGGAACCATTATGTAACTTGACAGCAGAGGACCCATTATGTAACCTGACAGCAGAGGAACCATTATGTAACCTGACAGCAGAGGAACCCTTATGTAACCTGACAGTAGAGGAACCATTATGTAACTTGACAGCAGAGGACCCATTATGTAACCTGACAGCAGAGGAACCATTATGTAACCTGACAGCAGAGGAACCCTTATGTAACCTGACAGCAGAGGAACCCTTATGTAACCTGACAGCAGAGGAACCATTATGTAACCTAACAGCAGAGGAACCCTTATGTAACCTGACAGCAGAGGAACCATTATGTAACCTGACAGCAGAGGAACCATTATGTAACCTGACAGCAGAGGAACCATTATGTAACCTGACAGCAGAGGAACCATTATGTAACCTGACAGCAGAGGAACCATTATGTAACCTTACAGCAGAGGAACCCTTATGTAACCTGACAGCAGAGGAACCCTTATGTAACCTGACAGCAGAGGAACCCCCCTTATGTAACCTGACAGCAGAGGAACCCCCCTTATGTAACCTGACAGCAGAGGAACCCCACTTATGTAACCTGACAGCAGAGGAACCATTATGTAACCTGACAGCAGAGGAACCCTTATGTAACCTGACAGCAGAGGAACCATTATGTAACCTGACAGCAGAGGAACCCTTATGTAACCTGACAGCAGAGGAACCCCCCTTATGTAACCTGACAGCAGAGGAACCATTATGTAACCTGACAGCAGAGGAACCCCCCTTATGTAACCTGACAGCAGAGGAACCCTTATGTAACCTGACAGTAGAGGAACCATTATGTAACCTGACAGCAGAGGAACCATTATGTAACCTGACAGCAGAGGAACCCCCCTTATGTAACCTGACAGCAGAGGAACCCTTATGTAACCTGACAGCAGAGGAACCCTTATGTAACCTGACAGCAGAGGAACCCTTATGTAACCTGACAGCGGAGGAACCCTTATGTAACCTGACAGCAGAGGAACCCTTATGTAACCTGACAGCAGAGGAACCCTTATGTAACCTGACAGCAGAGGAACCTTTATGTAACCTGACAGCAGAGGAACCCTTATGTAAGATGACAGCAGAGGAACCCTTATGTAACCTGACAGCAGAGGAACCCCCCTTATGTAACCTGACAGCAGAGGAACCCTTATGTAACCTGACAGCAGAGGAACCCTTATGTAACCTGACAGCAGAGGAACCCCCCTTATGTAACCTGACAGCAGAGGAACCCCCCTTATGTAACCTGACAGCAGAGGAACCCTTATGTAACCTGACAGCAGAGGAACCCCCCTTATGTAACCTGACAGCAGAAGAACCCCCCTTATGTAACCTGACAGCAGAGGAACCCTTATGTAACCTGACAGCAGAGGAACCCTTATGTAACCTGACAGCAGAGGAACCCTTATGTAACCTGACAGCAGAGGAACCATTATGTAACCTGACAGCTGAGGAACCCCCATTATGTAACCTGACAGCAGAAGAACCATTATGTAACCTGACAGCAGAGGAACCCTTATGTAACCTGACAGTAGAGGAACCATTATGTAACCTGACAGCAGAGGAACCATTATGTAACCTGACAGCAGAGGAACCCTTATGTAACCTGACAGCAGAGGAACCCTTATGTAACCTGACAGCAGAGGAACCCTTATGTAACCTGACAGCAGAGGAACCATTATGTAACCTGACAGCAGAGGAACCATTATGTAACCTGACAGCAGAGGAACCATTATGTAACCTGACAGCAGAGGAACCCCCCTTATGTAACCTGACAGCAGAGGAACCCCCCTTATGTAACCTGACAGTAGAGGAACCATTATGTAACCTGACAGCAGAGGAACCATTATGTAACCTGACAGCAGAGGAACCATTATGTAACCTGACAGCAGAGGAACCCTTATGTAACCTGACAGTAGAGGAACCATTATGTAACCTGACAGCAGAGGAACCATTATGTAACCTGACAGCAGAGGGACCATTATGTAACCTGACAGTAGAGGAACCCTTATGTAACCTGACAGTAGAGGAACCATTATGTAACCTGACAGCAGAGGAACCATTATGTAACCTGACAGCAGAGGAACCCTTATGTAACCTGACAGTAGAGGAACCCTTATGTAACCTGACAGTAGAGGAACCCTTATGTAACCTGACAGCAGAGGAACCTTTATGTAACCTGACAGCAGAGGAACCCATATGCAAGATGACAGCAGAGGAACCCTTATGTAACCTGACAGCAGAGGAACCCCCCTTATGTAACCTGACAGCAGAGGAACCCTTATGTAACCTGACAGCAGAGGAACCCCCCTTATGTAACCTGACAGCAGAGGAACCCCCCTTATGTAACCTGACAGCAGAGGAACCCCCCTTATGTAACCTGACAGCAGAAGAACCCCCCTTATGTAACCTGACAGCAGAGGAACCCTTATGTAACCTGACAGCAGAGGAACCCTTATGTAACCTGACAGCAGAGGAACCCTTATGTAACCTGACAGCAGAGGAACCATTATGTAACCTGACAGCTGAGGAACCCCCATTATGTAACCTGACAGCAGAGGAACCATTATGTAACCTGACAGCTGAGGAACCATTATGTAACCTGACAGCAGAAGAACCATTATGTAACCTGACAGCAGAGGAACCCTTATGTAACCTGACAGTAGAGGAACCATTATGTAACCTGACAGCAGAGGAACCATTATGTAACCTGACAGCAGAGGAACCATTATGTAACCTGACAGCAGAGGAACCATTATGTAACCTGACAGCAGAGGAACCCTTATGTAACCTGACAGCAGAGGAACCATTATGTAACCTGACAGCAGAGGAACCATTATGTAACCTGACAGCAGAGGAACCATTATGTAACCTGACAGCAGAGGAACCCTTATGTAACCTGACAGCAGAGGAACCCTTATGTAACCTGACAGTAGAGGAACCATTATGTAACCTGACAGCAGAGGAACCATTATGTAACCTGACAGCAGAGGAACCATTATGTAATCTGACAGTAGAGGAACCCTTATGTAACCTGACAGTAGAGGAACCATTATGTAACCTGACAGCAGAGGAACCATTATGTAACCTGACAGCAGAGGAACCCTTATGTAACCTGACAGTAGAGGAACCCTTATGTAACCTGACAGTAGAGGAACCCTTATGTAACCTGACAGTAGAGGAACCATTATGTAACCTGACAGCAGAGGAACCATTATGTAACCTGACAGCAGAGGAACCTTTATGTAACCTGACAGCAGAGGAACCATTATGTAACCTGACAGCAGAGGAACCTTTATGTAACCTGACAGCAGAGGAACCCTTATGTAACCTGACAGCAGAGGAACCCTTATGTAACCTGACAGCAGAGGAACCCATATGTAACCTGACAGCAGAGGAACCATTATGTAACCTCACAGCAGAGGAACCCTTATGTAACCTGACAGCAGAGGAACCATTATGTAACCTGACAGCAGAGGAACCCTTATGTAACCTGACAGCAGAGGAACCCTTATGTAACCTGACAGCAGAGGAACCCTTATGTAACCTGACAGCAGAGGAACCCCCCTTATGTAACCTGACAGCAGAGGAACCTTTATGTAACCTGACAGCAGAGGAACCCTTATGTAACCTGACAGCAGAGGAAGCCA
>NW_026602591.1:0-14434 GCF_029448725.1 Salvelinus fontinalis
GGGAAACAAACTAAATCAAGACTATTAAAAACATACCTGAAAGCAATTCCAATCAACACGGCCATTTTGCCCTCAGAACCTCACCAGTATTCAGAACTAATGGTAGGCATACGTCCTACCAGAATATCCCTTTTACAATATTAGCCAGACTTTTGGTTGCTCCCTTTAAAGGAATCCCAGACCCTTCTAATGTCGTTGGTAATTAAGGACAGCTGTCAGCCACTGAACTACATTACATTTCTATTTCCAAATTGACCCCTAAATCCTACACCCTGGCCTAAACACTTCTGTTAATCAGAAAAGATTGAATAGGTATAAGCAATATGGCCACAATTGCATCCAGCCTATCAGAAGGCAAGGTGAAGCAATTTCCATATTGCTTTAACCTATCTGATCGTTTCAAATGCCCATAAGTGACTAAGTGGTAGGTGTAGGGGCTAGGGGTTGATTTGGAATTCAGAATTTACTCAGGTGTGGTTGATTCTCTAATTGAGTTCCTGACAGGTTTGACAGCCCTTACTCTAAAGCACACTTCAAACTCATTACACGGAGGACTGAGTGTCTGTGGGTTTTCAGCTCCTTCCTTGTATTTGATTGCTGAATTAAGGCACTAATTACTCCCCTCACCTACAGTAGTTGTCTAGGTCTTAATTGAAAGGAAAAAACAAAAACCTACAGACACTAGGCCCTCCATGGAATGAGTTTGACACCCCTGCTCTAAAGTAGGAAACACATTTTGTCTTGGCACTTCATTGATCAGTTTAAATCATTGCTTGTACAAAATGCACTTGGTTCATTTGAAGATTAGAGGCTAAATGAGCAGTTAGGAACCATTATTTTACACATGCCTTCTTTTAAACAGTGCGTTTCATTCAGCATAGCAACAGTAGATGGTTAACATGTTTCAGTTGCACATAGTGCAACATCTTGGACAAATTCTGAATTCAGACAGACTCCAATTAAAAACTCACATTATGCAAACACACCACACACATATGCTTTTGATGATCTGAGTCTTTAATTTTTCAGAGGCAAACATATAGTAGGGCTGATTTGAGTGGTAGGGCTAAAGCAACTGACTGTAGACCAAAGTCAAGAAGTAAAGTCAGGAGAGGTGCATCTGCGACAACCGAAATGCGGATACTAATGTCTTTATCCAACAGTAAGGCTCAGATCACAATGACAGTGTTGCCATTGTTTATAAAAGGTTTCCTTTATAATGTCAAAAAAACACGTCTCCAACACCCATTCACAAACTGAAATAATTAGTGTGTACATTATACAATAAATGAGAGAGAGCCTCAATCACATCATTCATTTATGCACTGTAGGCTACACATTAACTGCAGCAAATTGGTCCTTGTTTCAGTCATGTCTGTGTTCACGTGGGTCAAACAAAAACACTAATGATTGGTTGACAATGGAGCCCCCACATGACAGGTGATGGCTGTAGGAGGAAGTTGGTGAAGAGCAATTGCAGGAACTTGGAGTTTCTGCAGGGTTTTGTAAAGTTCATGCAGTCGACATATAGACTCACGTCGGAAATGTTTTATTCCCAGAACGCAACACACTTTGAAAGGCGTTGACCAACAATTGTCACGACCTGACAATATTGATCAGCTCGAAGGTACCCACTATCTCCATAAAATGTCTCCCTCATGTGGATGAAAAAAACACAAGACAACAACCCATCTCTAATAAAATCAAATTTTGTCATTTGTTTGTTAAATAAAAATCAAATCTTATTGGTCACATACACATGGTTAGCAGATGTTGCGAGTGTAGCAAAATGCTTGTGCTTCTAGTTCCGACAATGCAGTAATAACCAACGAGTAATCTAACCTAACAATTTCACAACAACTACCTCATACACACAAGTGTAAAGGGATGAAGAATATGTACATAAAGATATATGAATGAGTGATGGTACGGAACGGCATAGGCAAGATGCAGTAGATGGTACAGAGTACAGTATATACATATTAGATGAGTAATGTAGGGTATGTAAACATTCTATTAAGTGGCATTGTTTAAAGTGGCTAGTGATACATTTTTTACATGTATGGCAGCAGCCACTCAATGTTAGTGGTGGCTGTTTAACAGTCTGATGGCCTTGAGATAGAAGCTGTTTTCGAGTCTCTCGGTTTAAGTCTCTCGGTATCTGCTTTGATGCACCTGTACTGACCTCGCCTTCTGGATGATAGCGGGGTGAACAGGCAGTGGCTCGGGTGGTTGTTGTCCTTGATGATCTTTATTGCCTTCCTGTGACGTCGGTTGCTGTAGGTGTCCTGGAGGGCAGGTAGTTTGCCCCTGGTGATGCGTTGTGCAGACCTCACCACCCTCTGGAGAGCCTTACGGTCATGGGCGGAGCAGTTGCCGTACCAGGCGGTGATACAGCCCGACAGGATGCTCTCGATTGTGCATCTGGAAAAGTTTGTGAGGGTTTTTGGTGACAGGCCGAATTTCTTCAGCCTCCTGAGGTTGTTCTTCTTCACCACGCTGTCTGTGTGGGTGGACCAATTCAGTTTGTCCGTGATGTGTACGCCGAGGAACTTAAAACTTTCTACCCTCTCCACTACTGTCCCGTCGATGTGGATAGGGGGGTGCTCCCTCAACTGTTTCCTGAAGTCCACAATCATCTCCTTTGTTTTGTTGACTATGAGTGTGAGGTTATTTTCCTGACACCACACTCCGAGGGCCCTCACCTCCTCCCTGTAGGCCGTCTCGTCGTTGTTGGTAATCAAGCCTACCACTGTAGTGTCGTCTGCAAACTTGATGATTGAGTTGGAGGCGTGCATGGCCACGCAGTCATGGGTGAACAGGGAGTACAGGAGAGGGCTCAGATTGCACCCTTGTGGGGCCCCAGTGTTGAGGATCAGCGGGGGGGAGATGTTGTTACCTACCCTCACCACCTGGGGGCGGCCCGTCAGGAAGTCCAGTGCAAGGAGGTGCACTGCCAGAGCCCTGCAAAATGACCTCCAGCAGGCCACAAATGTGCATGTGTCTGCTCAAACGGTCAGAAACAGACTCCATGAGGGTGGTATGAGGGCCCGACGTCCACAGGTGGGGGTTGTGTTTACAGCCCAACACCGTGTAGGACGTTTGGCATTTGCCAGAGAACACCAAGATTGGCAAATTCGCCACTGGCGCCCTGTGCTCTTCACAGATGAAAGCAGGTTCACACTGAGCACATGAGCACATGTGACAGACGTGACAGAGTCTGGAGACGCCGTGGAGAACGTTCTGCTGCCTGCAACATCCTCCAGCATGACCGGTTTGGCGATGGGTCAGTCATGGTGTGGGGTGGCATTTCTTTGTGGGGCCGCACAGCCCTCCATGTGCTCGCCAGAGGTAGCCTGACTGCCATTAGGTACCGAGATGAGATCCACAGACCCCTTGTGAGACCATATGCTGACACATGCACATTTGTGGCCTGCTGGAGGTCATTTTGCAGGGCTCTGGCAGTGCACCTCCTTGCACTAAGGTGGAGGTAGCGGTCCTGCTGCTGGGTTGTTGCCCTCCTACGGCCTCCTCCACGTCTCCTGATGTACTGGCCTGTCTCCTGGTAGCGCCTGCATGCTCTGGACACTACGCTGACAGACACAGCAAACCTTTTTGCCACAGTTCGCATTGATGTGCCATCCTGGATGAACTGCACTACCTGAGCCACTTGTGTGGGTTGTAGACTCCGTCTCATGCTACAGCTAGAGTGAGAGCACCGCCAGCATTCAAAAGTGACCAAAACATCAGCCAGGAAGCATAGGAACTGAGAAGTGGTCTGTGGTCACCACCTGCAGAATCACTCCTTTCCACCTTTTGTCTATTCCATTTGCACAAAAGCATGTGAAATTTATTGTCAATCAGTGTTGCTTCCCAAGTGGACAGTTTGATTTCACAGAAGTGTGATTGGCTTGGAGTTACATTGTGTTGTTTAAGTGTTCCCTTTATTTTTTTGAGCAGTGTATTATCAAAGCCACTGAAATGTATACTGCACCATAGACATGGGTTCAAAATGAATTTGTTTCTTTCAAATACTTTTTTAGCTGCTCTCATCTGTCACTCCAGGCAGTCTCAATCAACCCTCAAAGACATTTGAAAGAAAACCAATACTATTTGAACTTAGGTTTGTTTTCACCTCAGACATTGAGATCGCCTCTTATGAGTGAGTGGAGATCTCTCCCTCGGGCATGAGCCATTTCATGTCTGACACGCCGTCGTAAATGCCCACCCGGGGAAGGTCACGTGACATCAGGCCGAAGTAGCCCAGAGATTTTTCATTGGACTGCACCCTGTTTACCAGCACAAACAGGAACTGTCACAAATAAATCATAGTTATGTTCAGTAGGGCACAACGTAGCAGAATGTTCTGCAACCAAAACTAAAACGAAAATCTGTGGTTTTATTGGACGAGACCAATGTCAAAAGTAGTTCAATATATACAGTATATGAATTTTGTTGATGGGCAGTTCCTTATCTCCCGCATTTGGAATGTGTTTTCTCAGTTCCGGGATTCCTCCGCTGACAGTGTGGAGTACTCCACATCAGACAGTGGTTTCATCAATAAGTGCATCAATGACGTCGTCCCCACAGTGACCGTACGTACATACCCCAACCAGAAGCCAGCCACGACACAGCAACATCTGCACTGAGCTAAAGGCTAGAAGTGCCGTTTGGAGCGGGACGCTAACACGGAAGCTTATAAGAAATCCCGCTATGCCCTCCGACAAAACATCAAACAGGCAAAGCATCAATACAGGACTAAGATCAAATCGTACTACACCGGCTCTGACGCTCGTCGGATGTGGCAGGGCTTGCAAACCTTTACAGACTATAAAGGAAAGCACAGCTGAGAGCTGCCCAGTGACACGAGCCTACCAGAAGAGCTAAACTACTTCTATGCTCGCTTCGAGGCAAATAACACTGAAACGTGCATGAGAGCAAAAGCTATTCAGGAAGACTGTGTGATCACGCACTCCGCAGCCGATGAGTAAGACAACATTCACAAGACTGCAGGGCTTGACGGATTACCAGGACATGTACTGCATGCAGGTGCTGACCAACTGGCCAGTGTCTTCACTTACATTTTCAACCTCTCCCTGTCCGAGTCTGTAATACCAACATGTTTTAAGCAGACCACCATAGTCCCTGTGCTCAAGAACACTAAGGTAACCTGCCTAAATGACTACCGACCCGTAGCACTCACGTCTGTAGCTATGAAGTGCTTTGAAAGGCAGGTCATGGCTCACATCAACACCATTATCCCAGATACCTTAGACCCACTCCAATTTGCATACCGCCCTAACAGATCCACAGATGATGCAATTTTATTGCACTCCACACTGCCATTTCCCACCTGGACAAAAGAACACCCATGTGAGAATGCTATTCTTTGACTACAGCTCAGCGTTCAACGCCATAGTGCCCTCAAAGCTCATCAATAAGCTAAGGACCCTGGGACTTAACACCTCCCTCTGCAACTGGATCCTGGACTTCCTGACGGGCTGCCCCCAGGTGGTAAGGGAAGGTAACAACACATCCACCACACTGATCCTCAACACAGGGGGCCATCAGGGGTGCATGCTCAGTCCCCTCCTGTTCACTCATGACTGCATGGCCAGGCACGACTCCAACACCATCATTAAGTTCGTCGACGACACAACAGTGGTAGGCCTGACCACCGACAACGGCGAGACAGCCTATAGAGAGGAGGTCAGAGACCATGCCATGTGGTGCAAGGACAACAACCATTCCCTCAACGTGATCAAGACAAAGGAGGTGATTGTGGACTACAGGAAAGAGAGGACCGAGCATTCCCCTATTCTCATCAACGGGGCTGTAGTGGAGCAGGTTGAGAGCTTCAAGTTCCTTGGTGTCTAAATCACCAACAAACTAACATGGTCCAAGCACACCAAGACAGGCGTGAAGCGGGCACGACAAAACCTATTCCCCCTCAGGAGACTGAAAAGATTTGGCATGGGTCCTCATATTCTCAAAAGGTTCTACAGCTGCACCATCGAGAGTATCCTGGCTGGTTGCATCACTGCCCGGTATGGCAACTGCTCAGCCTCCGACTGCAAGGCACTACAGAGGGTAGCGCGAACGGCCTAGTACATCACTGGAGCCAAGATTCCTGCCATCCAGGGCCTCTATACCAGGCGGTGTCAGAGGAAGGCCTTAAAAATTGTCAAAGACCAGCCACCCTAGTCATAGACTGTTTTCTCTGCTACCGCACGGCAAGCGGTACCGGAGCGCCAAGTCTAGGTCCAAGAGGCTTCTAAACAGCTTCTACCCCCAAGCCATAATATCCTGAACATCTAATCAAACGGCTACCCAGACTATTTGCATCCCCCCCCCCCTTTACACCGCTGCTACTTTCTAAGGTTATCATCTATGCATAGTCACTTTAATAACTCCACCTACATGTACATATTACCTCAACTAACCGCTGCACCTGCACATTGACTCTGTACCCCCATGTATATAGTCACGCTATTGTTATTTTACTGCTGCTCTTTAATTACTTGTTACTTTTTTTCTTATTTATATTTGTTTTTAACTGCATTGTTGTTAAGGGGCTCGTAAGTAAGTGTTTCACTGTAAGGTCTACACCTGTATTCGGTGCAATTGACTAATACAATTTGATTTGATGCCTACCTATAACTACATCTAAAGTATGAACATTTCCCCACTGGACATTGACCATGTTAACATGAGCACAGCAGTCTGGATTGTAGCTCATGTCCCACATACAGTTTATAAATCGAACATCATGGCAAATAAGTCAGGGAAAGCTAAATCTAAGACTAGATATACGAATGTAGACAAAATTATAGAGGAAATTGATCGTGAAAGTGAAACATATGCTTTTGGAAGACGACTCAGTTAGCGACCATGACTCAAATGGAAGCATATTTTTTGAACGGAGAGGACATTGCTTTGGACTTGTAAGTTCTTCTCATGCTAATGCCGTTGTTTGAAATTAATAATATAAAATATTATTTGTGATTGTTTTTACAGTTTATTTGCAATATATAGAAATGTAATGAAATGTGTAAAGTACACATTGGCTATACTTCCTCCAGCGGCATGCTTCCTCAGTCTACATATTATGGATTAGAGGGAGCATGGTCGAGATGCGTGTGTCTGCCGCCAACGTGTCCATCCCCCTCTGAAGCTGGTTCATCCAGCTGGACCCCTGCTGTCTCTCGGGCCATCTAGAGGTAAACTGTTCATATTTACTCTTGAGGGCTATATGAATTGATTTGATAGAGGACTGAGGGTCTTACAAATATTGAAAGTGTGTAAATAGTTACCCATGTTATTTTGTAAATATATATATATTTTTTTCAATATTTTTTCCCCCATTTTTTCCCCAAATTTTTTTCCTCCATTTTTTGGGGGTGTGTTAGAATACCATTTTGGTATTTTGTATATAGTTATTTGTTTCAAAATGTATACCTTCACCAATTTGGCCACTTGGGTACATTTGGGCTACTTGTGTGGGACACCTGGGTGACTTCATGATAAATGTCATGTAGCACACTCATTTTGGAAGTTATCATTCTGAAACTTTGCAGAAGTACTGTTGGTTTTTCACTGAAATTGTCCCCATATTCATATCTGAATGTTTGTTTTATCTTGTTCATTTTAAAGATGATGATACAACAATTAAAAATTAATTATTTTTTCATAGTATTATCTAAACCAGATCTATTGTGATATATTCTCCTACATTCAATTCACATTTACACAAACTTCAGAGTGTTTCCTTTCAAATGGTACCAAGAATATGCATATCCTTGCTCCTGGACCTGAGCTAGAGGCAGTTAGATTTGGGTATGTCTTCAGGCGGAAATTGAAAGTAGGGGGGGGGGGGTAGTTCTAATTAAGTGTATGGGTTAAATGGAATAGTAATAATAGTAATGAACAAGCACCTGCTGAACGTTCGTTAAGACACTAACAGCTTACAGACGGTAGGCAATTAAGGTCATAGTTATGACAACTTAGGACACTAAAAGAGGCCTTTCTACTGACTCTGAGAAACACCAAAAGAAAGATGCCCAGGGTCCCTGGTCATCTGGGTGAACGTGCCTTAGGCATGCTGCAAGGAGGCATGAAGAGTGCAGATGGGGCCAGGGTGATAAATTGCCATGTCCGTACGGTGAGACACCTAAGGCAGCGTTACAGGGAGACAGGACAGACAGCTGATCGTCCTCACAGTGACAGACCACGTGTAACAACACCTGCATAGGATCGGTACATCTGAAGATCACACCTGCGGGATAGGTACAGGATGGCAACAACTGCAGAGTTACACAGCTACTTGCCGCAGCTACTTGCCCAAGCCTCACCAGCTTCTCCTTCACCCAAATCCAGATAGCAGATGTTCTGAAAAGAGCTGAAAAACCTGGACCCGTACAAGTCAGCTGGCCTAGACAATCTGGACCCTCTAAAATGATCCACCGCCATTGTTGCAACCCCTATTACCAGTCTGTTCAACCACTCTTTCGTATCATCCGAGATCCCTAAAGATTGGAAAGCTGCCGCGGTCATCCCGCTCTTCAAAGGGGGTGACACTCTAGACCCAAACTGCTACAGACCTATATCCATCCAGCCCTGCCTTTCTAAAGAGTTTGAAAGCAAAGTTAATAAAAAGATCACTGACCATTTCGAATCCCACCGTACCTTCTCCGCTGTGCAATCCGGTTTCCGAGCTGGTCACGGGTGCACCTCAGCCACACTCAAGGTACTAAATGATATCACAACCACCATCGATAAAAGACAGTACTGTGCAGCCGTCTTCATCGACCTGGCCAAGGCTTTCGACTCTGTCAATCACCGTATCCTTATCGGCAGACTCAACAGCCTTGGTTTCTCAAATGACTGCCTCGCCTGGTTCACCAACTACTTCTCAGACAGAGTTCAGTGTGTCAAATCGAAGGGCCTGTTGTCCGGACCTCTGGCAGTCTCTATGGGGGTACCACAGTGTTCAATTCTCGGGCCGACTCTTTTCTCTGTACATATCAATGATGTCGCTCTTGCTGCATGTGATTCCCTGATCCACCTCTACGCAGACAACACCATTCTACGCAGACATCTCACCCTTCTTTGGACACTGTGCTAACTAACCTCCAAACGAGCTTCAATGCCATACAACACTCCTTCCGTGGCCTCCAACTGCTCTTAACTTCTCTGCGCTACGGATCCCTTTTACGGGATCATTTTCCTAAACAACCGCTGAATTGCAGGGCGCAAAATATTACAAAAAATATTTATAATCATGCAATCACAAGTGAAATATACCAAAACACAGCTTAGCTTGTTGTTAATCCACCTATCGTGTCAGATTTTGAAAATATGCTTTGCAACGAAAGCAATCTAAGCTTTTGTGAGTGTATCAATCAATGCTAGAACAGTTAGCCTTATATTAGCTTGGTCACGAAAGTCAGAAAAGCAATAAAATTAATCGCTTACCTTTGATAATCTTTGGATGTTTGCACTCACGAGACTCCCAGTTACACAACAAATGTTATTTTTGTTCGATAAATATTACTTTTATAACAAAACAAAAAAACGCCATTTGGGTTGCGCGTTATGTTCAGAAAACCAAAGCCTCGTTCTGTTCGACAAACATTCCAAAAAGTATCCGTAATGGTCGTAGAAACATGTCAAATGTTTTTTTATAATCAATTCTCAGGTTGTTTTTAACAAACATAATCGATAATATTTCAACCGGACTGTAACCTATTCAATAAGAGAGAAAAAGAAAAGGGAGAGCTACCCTCTCGCGTGCAGGAACTATTCAGATGACACCTGACTACTTTTGAAAAATCTTGCTCCTTTTTCAAAATAAAAGCCTGAAACTATGTCTAAAGCCTGGTCACAGCCTGAGGAATCCATTGGGAAAGGAATCTGGTTGATACCCCTTTAAATGGAAGTAAGACAGGCCAGGACACACAGATTCAAAAATATATATATATCACTTCCGGGTTAGATTTTCTCAGGTTTTTGCCTGCAGAATAAGTTTTGTTATACTCACAGACAATATTTTGACAGTTTTGGAAAGTTTTCTATCCTAATCTGTAAATTATATGAATATTCTACGATCTGGACCTGAGAAATAGTTAGTTTACCCTGGGAACGTTATTTAAAAAAAAAAAAAAAAAAAAAAATAAAAAAAATCGGACCACTAGCGTTAAGAGAAACGCTAGTAAAACCAAATGATTGCTTTTCAACAGTTCGCTGCCCGCACCCGCCCGCCCGACTAGCATCACTACTCTGGACGGTTCTGACTTGTGGAATATGTGGACAACTACAAATACCTAGGTGTCTGGCTAGGCTGTAAACTCTCCTTCCAGACTCATATTAAAATATCCAATCCAAAATTAAATCTAGAATCGGCTTCCCATTTCGCAACAACGCCTCCATCACTCACACCGCCAACTATACCCTCGTAAAATTGACTATCCTACCGATCCTCGACTTCGGCGATGTCATTTACAAAACTGCTTCCAATACTCTACTCAGCGAACTGGATGCAGTAAATCACAGTGCCATCTGTTTTGTCACTAAAGCTCCTTATACCACCCACCACTGCGACCTGTACGCTCTAGTCGCCAGACCTACTGGCTCCAGGTCATCTATAAGTCAATGCTAGGTAAAGCTTCTCCTTATCTCAGCTCAATGGTCACGATAACAACAGCCACCCATAGCACACGCTCCAGCAGGTATATCTCACTGGTCGTCCCCAAAGCCAACACCTCATTTGGCCGCCTTTCCTTCCTGTTCTCTGCTGCCAATGACTGGAATGAATTGGAAAAATCGCTGAAGCTGGAGACCTATATTTCCCTCACTAACTTTAAACATCAGCTATCTGAGCAGCTTACCGATCGCTGCAGCTGTACACAGCCCATCTGTAAATAGCCCATCCAATCTACCTACCGCATCCCCATATTGTTTTTATTTACTTTTCTGCTCTTTTGCACACCAGTATTTCTACTTGCACATCCTCATCTGCTCATCTATCACTCCAGTGTTAATTTGCTAAACTGTAATTACTTCACTACTATGGCCTATTTATTGCCTTACCTCACCCACGCTATTTGCACACACTGTATATAGACTTTCTTTTTTTCTATTGTGTTATTGACTGTACGCTTGTTGATTCCATGTGTAACTCTGTTGTTTGTGTCACACTGCTTTGCTTTATCTTGGCCAGGTCGCAGATGTAAATGAGAACTTGTTCTCAACTAGCTAACCTGGTTAAATAAAGGGGGAGAAAATAAAAAATGATTAACACCAGGAATGCACAATCCCTCCATCAGTGCTCAGACTGTCCGCAATAGGCTGAGAAAGGCTGGACTGAGGACTTGTAGGCCTGTTGTAAGGCAGGTCCTCACCAGACATCACCGGCAACAACGTCGCCTATGGGCACAATCCCAGCGTCGCTGGACCAGACAGGACTTGCAAAAAGTGCTCTTCACTGACGAGTCGCGGTTTTGTCTTACCAGGGGTGATGGTCGGATTCGCATTTATTGTTGAAGGAATGAGTGTTACACCGAGGCCTGTACTCTGGAGTGGGATCGATTTGGAGGTGGAGGTCCGTCATGGTCTGGGGCGGTGTGTCACAGCATCATCGGACTGAGCTTGTCACTGCAGGTAATCTCAACGCTATGTTACGTCCTCCTCCCTTATGTGATAACCTTCCTGCAGGCTCATCCTGACATGAGCCTCCAGCATGACAATGCCACCAGCCATACTTCTCGTTCGGTTTGTTATTTCCTGCAAGACAGGAATGTCAGTGTTCTGTCACGACAGGCGAAGAGCCCGGATCTCAATCCCATTGAGCACGTCTGGGACCTGTTGGAACGGAGGGTGAGGGCTAGGGGCATTCCCCCTAGACATGTCCGGGAACTTGCAGGTGCCTTGGTGGAAGAGTGGGGTAACATCTCACAGCAAGAACTGGCAAATCTGGTACAGTCCATGAGGAGGAGATGCACTGCAGTACTTAATACAGCAGGTGGCCACACCAGATTCTGACTGTTACTTTAGATTTTGTCTCCCCCTTTGTTCAGGGACACATAATTCCATTTCTGTTAGTCATGTCTATGGAACTTGTTCAGTTTGTCTCAGTTGTAGAATCTTATGTTCATATAAATATTTACACGTTAAGTTTGCTGAAAATAAACAGGTGACAGTAAGAGGAGGTTTATTTTTTGCAGAGTTTATATTAACTTCAGTTGCAGTGAAATGATAAAAATGTATCTTTAAATTGTCTTGGGAACAGGAGTGGATAAATATTTCTATCAGCGTCTCAGGGAAAATGTGAATGCACGTGTAATGTGCAAGCAGACAGCATTTCAACCACATAAAACACACACCCAAGACTAACTGAAGTAACAATCCTCAGCTTTCCATTTCCTTAAAATCTGTCAGAATTACATTTGGCACAGGACCAATGTTTCCACTGTTCTAGCATGCTACCTGGTCCTTAAATAATGTTACCTGTTAAGATTACTAATGCATTCATTCTATCAACGTAAGACATTTGTGAGCACTACTTTAGTCTTCTGGGGCAACAAGTTATGACAGAAGAAGCTGCATATATTAAACTATAGTTGAAATGGCCTACCTAATGTAAGTAAGCAGAAACCTGTCTAAATTAGGGGTGAAAGTAAC
Organism: Salvelinus fontinalis; assembly: GCF_029448725.1. Lineage (NCBI taxonomy): Eukaryota > Metazoa > Chordata > Actinopteri > Salmoniformes > Salmonidae > Salvelinus > Salvelinus fontinalis. Next base: position 12,679 of record NW_026602591.1, read on the forward strand.
CGTTAAGCTCAGTTATGGTGGATCAAACTGAGCAGGTAGCCCACTTTAAAATGATTTGTTTGACAGAGTCAGACAACCATGAGATGTGAAACGGAGCCTGTGCATACCACAAAAAACAGAATTCAGAGGTTTACATGCCACAGCAGCCCATCTCCGGGGTACAAGCTTCCTCAGGTTTTTGTAAAACACAAAATAAGTACTTCAGTATTCAGAGTAACGGAATATTGATGTAAACGTAGTCAGTGGCTTTAACGTAGAGCCAATCTTGGGATTTGTCAACCAGCAGCAAAGAAATTATATATTTGAAATCCAAAAGATTAGGAACTGTGAACCACATTCCCTTTTACTACAAATTGCACTGGCAACTAACACTGTTCTCAACCAGCAAGCCAAAGGTAGACATTAAACACAGTATTTCAAAACACAAGGAGGCACTTTTAAAGGTACAATATTTTATTGTGTTTTACAAGTAATGCAGGGTAGCATGAGCAGCAGCAACTCTGGCCGACGCAAAAGCATCCAGTGGAAGCTTAAAGTGTCAGCAACAACTCGGAATTGTCATCCAAAGGATGAATCTACCATTGCAATTCTGTTGATAGATGATTAGTACAAAGGAATTCAAAATCAGAACAAAAGTTCAGATGAGTGTAAAAATGTACATTACATCCCAGTAGCTGTTCCCTTGTGGTGGGGTTCCTTTAGCAGGTTGTCAGTTTTTAGCAGGTGAGGATATGCTTAGCTCAGAGATGTCAACGTCAATACGGTCCTTGAGAGCATCTCCACTATTAAAAAGGTATAACCTCCCCAGTGGTGTGGCAGGTTTGGGAGTAGACAGTTTTGCCACTCTCATACACCGATTCGTAACTATATTGGGATGAGAACCGACTGTTCAAAGATGCTGCTTTGAACGCTGCTGGAGCTGAAACATTGGGTGCTTTCATTGTCACCGTCAGACCCAAAATCCTGAGAAACATCACTGCTGCTAAAATCCATGTTTCTTGAGGAGTTGGCCCTACTGTTCTGCCGAGGCAAGGGCGCCTGTGGCTTCTGCCGAGGCAAGGGCGCCTGTGGCTTCTGCCGAGGCAAGGGCGCCTGTGGCTTCTGCCGAGGCAAGGGCGCCTGTGGCTTCTGCCGAGGCAAGGGCGCCTGTGGCTTCTGCCGAGGCAAGGGCGCCTGTGGCTTCTGCCGAGGCAAGGGCGCCTGTGGCTTCTGCCGAGGCAAGGGCGCCTGTGGCTTCTGCCGAGGCAAGGGCGCCTGTGGCTTCTGCCGAGGCAAGGGCGCCTGTGGCTTCTGCCGAGGGAAGGGCGCCTGTGGCTTCTGCCGAGGCACGGGCGCCTGTGGCTTCTGCCGAGGCACGGGCGCCTGTGGCTTCTGCCGAGGCACGGGCGCCTGTGGCTTCTGCCGAGGCACGGGCGCCTGTGGCTTCTGCCGAGGCACGGGCGCCTGTGGCTTCTGCCGAGGCACGGGCGCCTGTGGCTTCTGCCGAGGCACGGGCGCCTGTGGCTTCTGCCGAGGCACGGGAGTCGGATACTTCACCCAAGGCATTTGTGCCAGTCGTGAATTTTGATGAAGCATTGTGTCCAGTTGCTTCCGCTGCCGAGGCGCTGTGGCCAGCTGCTTCACCTAAGGTATTTGGGCCAGTTGTAGGGCTTGATGAAGCATTGTGGCCAGCTGCATCACCTAAGGTATTTGGGCCAGTCGAAGCGCTTGATGAAGCATTGTGACCAGTTGCTTCAGCTAAGGTATTTGGGCCAGT